>NW_015113101.1:253100-291826 GCF_001443285.1 Poecilia latipinna | reverse complement strand
CCCCCTCCCCCCCCCTTTTTTTTTCGCACCNAACCCATATTTTTTTTTTTTTTTTTTTTTTGACAAACACAACCAGTCAAAATGGAAAGTGGAAACTAAAATGTGAATTTCTATTTTCTCTTTTAAATAAAAACAATTAAGGAACAAATTTGCTCTGAATTTCTGCATGTATGCATTAGAAATATGGCATTTCTACTAACAGTTTTCATACTGTGAGTCTCATACCAGCCCTTGTCTAATTGGTACAATTTGTATGCATGCCACCACAACATTGCTGAGGACTAAAAACATTTACGAGGCCTTAATTTAAACAGGCTTTAAAAGCTCTGCTCTCCTTAGGTTCTATTCTCTGTGTTTTTTCTCCATGTCCCCCCATGTGAACAAGTCAAACGTCTGAAGAGATGTATTGAAGTATCCCTGCACATTCTGTACGACGGATATGTCATATGACATATTGCCTTGCAGCAGCCATCACAGATAAAATGACAGATGCTGTTTTTTGCCTCATGGATCTTTCTTGGCCAAGTTGATTTTGAGACATTGCTTTTTGCTCTGCCCTGCTGTCTCAGTGATGCGGCTCTCCTGCATATTCTGTTCTCTTTGCTTTTCCTTTTCATCCATTGCGAAACTTACAAAGGCTGCCTGCTTTGTTCTCCACCGAATTTCAAACACGGTTGGTGTGTAATTGCTAGCGACAAGGAGAGCGTGGTTGTTGATGTCTCACTTTCCTTTTTAACTGACACTCAGCCATCTGCTTTGTTTAGCTTCGATGTTTACCCCGCCCATCCGCTGTGCCTCCTCCACATTATTCCTTACATGTACCGGTGAAAAGCCTGGTCTCCATAGATACACGAGGCCAACTCCTTAAAAGCCCTGATTTATTATTTTGGTGTGGAGGACACATGAAGACAGGAGGAAAGGGTGACGATGCCGTTTCGTGAGAGTTCCTGGACAAGCCCTGACCTTTCCGTTTGTGTCTCACTAAAGCCTGCCCTTTTCCCTGAGGGAAATGAGGCATTCTGGGAGCTGCAGTGCACTACCTACCTTCATCCACTTCAGTGGAAGCACCGACTGGCCGCCTGTGGCTACGTCTGCACATCTGTCCAGGTGGATGGATGGCTTTGATTGGAAATAATCCCTGACCCTGTCGTCGGCCTGACTCCTGACTGGCAGTAATTGTCATGGCAGTAGGCAGGCCCATCTTTCACTTGTGGTCAGCCATGATTGACCTGATTAGGCCTGGGTAGCTCCCCAGAGTGAAGGGGTCTGGTGTGGCCCGGGGCAACGATGAGCTGGCTGTACCCATGTGCCCCTCGACCAGCAGCAGAAGATGATACATGTTGCTAAAGTAAGTTGGCAGCAACAGTGGCCTGACTAGCTTCACTTGTCAAGTCATATCCAGGGGTCAGAGAGTTTACCGAGGGGAAATCTGAGACACGGCATCGTCATACATATTGTACGCACAACCAAGCATATGAGAGGGCGGGTGCTGGAGGGTTTTGGTTTGGTTCCTGTAAATTCAAACTCATCGTATGTTTGCAATTAAAACTGGTGTGTACAGTTTGTTTACAGAGTGCTGCAATCAACGTAATTGGGAGAGGGTGTTCCTGACTGAAACGTCTGTCTTATTTCTCTCTGCCTGGGTTCAAGTGGGCACTTGCTGGCTTTGTCCCAATGTAAATGCATCGTTTCACCTGTTTCACCTTCTCTATACACTTTCGTTTTTACATTATTCATATTTTTTCTGGCTCAAATACAAAGACCTACAACAGAGCTTTTGATTTCAGTGAAAACAAACCAAGAAAGTCATGGAAAAAAATAGATAAAAAGCTATGTGAAATGACTTTATTTTCCTTTTCAATTCTAACTAAATCACCACTGACCACTGCATTGTTCTGGTTTTCTTCAAAACTCAAACTGCAAAATAAAGTTTTAAAAAAAAAAGTTTAATAAAATTTATTTAAAAAAAAATCGAGAACAAAAGATTGAAAAATAACACACATGACGTAAATAAACACGAAGGGCAGAAATTGCATGATGTCATCATTTTGTTGCAGACCTCACTTTAGCTCGTCTTACAGCCTGATCTGGACAGAACGTCTGGTCAGAACTGTTCTCATGTGATGTCAGATTACTCTTGCATTATTGGTCATAGATGTGAATTGTGTGTGTGTGTGTGTGAAGCTAATGTCGACAAGCAGCAGCGGAGTCTGTCCTACTTTTCTGCTGAACCTTCAAGAATTTCTGCATTTGAATTTCTTGTGAAGAATGAAATGTCTTTACCAGAATAAACTATGTTCTGAACATTTTTTCTTGTGTCTTTCTGACTAGAGTTTAGGTTGTTTGTTCAGTCAGCTTGTGAAGGTGACACAGAAAAGGAGTGTGTGGCTCAGCAGACACTGACCCTGATGAAAAGCATGCTTTTGTCACAACACAATAGATTGAATTTATTTGAATGACCATGTAAGATAATATTTTTTTACCTCTTCTGGTTGTGCCTTTCATCTTTTTTATGACTACTTCTTTTCACATTCAAACTTGTTTTACTCAGAGCAAGAAGACAAATGCTTCACTTGGAGAACCCCTTGGGTTTTTTTTTTTTGTCCTCACAAGCTAGAATCAGGTCCTGAAACGTCTGGAATTTGAATCACATATTTTTTTTCCAGATTTGGATAAGAGCATACATTTGTATTTCCAGATTTTGTTCCCTATTCCATTGGCTAAATGTTGTGCCCTTACTTCCATCCTTCAGATTGTTTTTACTTTCTTCCTTGTGCTCTTCTTTCTTTCTTTTAGCATTTTGTCCATTCGTTTTACTTTTATTCTTCTTTTCTCATGTCCTTCACTGTCCTTTCTTTCCGTGTTGCTGTTTTCCTAACTTCCTTCCTTCCTTCTGTTTTTCCAGAGTTTTTCCTTTAAGTGAACTTTTGCTGTCTGAAATGAAGCGTTTTTATCTTTGTCAGAAGCTTTGTTTGTTTAGATTACAAATCTTTTCGTATTCCAGGCAGCATAAAGGTGTCTTTTGACTGTGCCTGCGGTTTCCCTGGTTATTGACAGCATTTTGTAAATATTTTTTTCAGCCTTTGTTTGAAGAAAAGGTTTCAGTGTGCACCTGAATATCTGGATGTTATTATGCCATCTTTTGATCTCATTCATGCTCTGCAAGAGGGGATTAATTTCTCTAATTGGAGGTGTATACTCGCTTTGAGGCCGCAACATTCTTAACTCTTGATACTGTCAATGTGTTTGCCATTCAACAAAGATGATGTCATATCGTCAATTGGAAACACAACTACTGCTTCATTCCTAGCACTCATGCGGTTTGTTTTTACCATGTAAATAGTTTTTCCTTCAAACCCTGCATAGTAACAAAGACCTCCTTGAAAATAAGGAGGAATTCCTCTGAACGCCCTGCCCTGCTCTCGGGTGAGAAAAGTCTCACCAGAATAGTCTCTTAAGATCCTCGAGACAAACATCACAACTGGTAATGTTTTTAGTTTTCATAAAGAACTCATGTCAGTACCAGCAAATAAATATTTACTACTAGAAAGTCACGGAACTTGTGTTCTCTAAAAGAAATTTTTAAGTGGTTTGGATTTATGTCAAAAACTGTGAGGTACAGATAATTCGTCTGAACATAAGTCAGCAACTTTAAAAACCTGACTAAGGTGATGAAATTGAAATTTTGACCACGTTCTTTACACCATTTCTTCAGTTCATGTTAGTGGATATGTGTGTGTGTGCGTGTGTGTGTGTGTGTGTTTAAAGCTTTCTAAAGGTCCCACCTCATCCTTTCAGGCCGTTTGATGTCTGACCTTTAACTAGACCATTGAAACACTTCAGTCTGGTCAGACTGTTGCTGATTCGCTGCTTTGTTTGGGATAATTGTCTGCTGGTGATCCAGTCGTGGCCCAGCTTTAGCCGTCAGACAAATTGTTCTGTTTTTGACTCTTGATTACTTTGGGATTCAGGAGAACTCATGGTAGACTCAAAGACTCCAACATGCTAACCAAATCATCAGCCCTCCACCCCCATGTATGACGGTTGGTTTGAAATGTTTGTCAGGATTTTGGCCAGACGTTTTTCTTGCCTCTGTTTAAGATGCTTTGTTTCAGACGTTTTAGGTTCTTTGCGGTTTCACTGAACTCGGCACAGACAGATGTTGAGGAGAATTTACTGGCGTGTCTAGCACAGCTCTTTCCATGAGTAAATAATTCTGTTGTGGTGCAAAATGTGTGTATCAACCCTAGAAGGAAAGCTAAAAAAAACCAGCGTCCTAGCTCTGGGTAGACATTTATTGTGTTGTCATTTATTTTGATACATTTTTTATCATGAAAACTTTTTCATTTATTGTCATCACAATAAATTCCAATTAATTTATTGTGACAACAAAACTGTCATTGTTCTTAGGATTATTTTCACTATGTTTTTCAATGTGTGCATTTTAGTGATAAAAATCATACTTTTTTATGTTACTGGTGTCCTAAAGAACTGTTTGTGGGGCTATGATTGCTGTGTCATGCAGTCATAGCCACACAGTTACCTAATTAAAGTAATAAACTGCTCTGATTACTTTTATCTTTATCACAATAGTGAAATATGGACTGAATGGCCAATCAGCAGGAAGAATCCATTACTCCAAAAGCAGATAAAGTCTTGGACTGTAACTTTATTTATTAATTTTTTATTCTTGTGATCTAAAAAAAAACATTGGCCCATATTGACTATAAATTTCAGAGTTACATTTTCAATAGTTAGATGTCCATATCTCTGTAGTTTGCAATTTTCCTCTACTTTATCTTTAACTGTCTGTTGTGTATCTGATGGTAATTGATTGCACTGGATTTCATTTTGGGGTATCAGATTAAAGGGCAGGTGCATATATGCACCACACTTTTCAGAGTTGGTACTATTACCTCCCTTCACCTTATAGGTATTCTCACTTTGTGGTTGTAATGAGGGAAAATGAGAAAAAGGTCAAATGGCATGAGTTGTTAAGCGAGGCGCTGTACATCTTCCTCCTCCTCCTCCTCACCGGAGAACTTCTTGTCTCCAGGTCTCCAGCAGCACGGCCGGCTCCCCAGCGTGCTCCTCCGCCCCGTCCACCTCATCTCGCCAGTATACTCGACACCGCATCACCCGCGTCAACCTCAGGGACTTGATTTTCTACATGGAGCAAGAGAGAGAGACTGCCCACTCCCTCCTCCTTTACCGTGCACTGCTCAAGTAGCCTCTGCTCTGCTCAGCACCCACCTCAACCTCCACCTTCTCCACCTCCTCCTTCCCAGCCACGTGCCTTCAGATCAGGTCTAATATTTCTGCTCTGTGTCTCTATATGTACTGTAGTGATGTTCGACGTAGCTTTTAACACACAGAGGGTTAGTTAAAAAAAAAAAAAAAAAAGCTAAATGTTGTTGTTCCTTGTGCTCTCCGTTTAGCTTCACAGTGTGTAGTTAGATCCTTCGATTTAAAGGCCACGTCACGTACTTTGTGTTGGATTTGTTAGATGAAGGATGTCCGAACCTGTTCCATGTGTTCTCGGTTGCTTTTTATTAGTTCACACTGGTGTCAGAACCTCCAGAAACCATGTACGTAGGAATTGCAGACTCAGATGGTTACTTTCACACCTCAATGCAGACTCTAGTTTTTTGTGTGAGCTATTTGTTGACGCGGGTCAATGAATGTAGTCTAACTGAGCTCAAACGTTGAGACTTTATGGACTTTTTACTCCAGAGAACAGATTCCAAATACTGATGCATCTTAATAAATCAAAACGTGTTTGAACTGTTAGTTTACTTCTGAAAGATTCAGTAGATTCAGTTTACACAATGTGACACATTTGAAGCATTTCTTTCTGTTAATTTAGACGATTATGGCTTACGGATGATTCGAATGTTGAATAATGTCAACGAAAAAGTATTTTAAAGGGGCTGTTTCATATGTTCTCCGGACACATTTTGCCATTTTATAGCACAATCAAGTAACTATATTACCTTCAGTAGTTATGAAAATGCTGTTTATGTCAAAAATAACTTAAGAGGAATTTAACTTTGCATCAGAGATGTCTCACACTTTAAAATTTGTGTCTGTTTCTTTAAGAAGCTCCTTCCCTTTTCGATCCTTCAGCACAGCAATGCTTCTCCATTATGCTGTTTATAACAGCATTGGATTGCGAAGTAGTTTGCATGGTAAACTTAGAAAACATGCAGTTCCATCTGGTGTTTGCTAATTGCTGCTGCCAGCCTAGAGAAGCTAAATGGGAGAGAAGCACCAAAAGTGCAATTTTAATCTATTTTTGTGGTCATTAGATTCAAAATTCTGTGCTTTACTTGCATAACTTTTTGTAAAAGACATAGCGTCCATCCTCTTTTGCAAAAGTTTTATGTTTTTCTCTTTTAAAAAACTAAAAATAAAATGGTGGCTCTGTAGAAATCTCAAAACATTCCCTATAGTATTCATTTCTAAAAAAAAATGTAATTACATTTCCAAAAAGGTCTTGTTATATTTGTAGGTTAAATGAGTTTCATTATGCTGAATTCAGGGCAAGGATAGTTCTATGAATTACTGAGGTTGCAGATCCCCTAAGATATTTGTTTTGCAAAATTGCTGGCCAGCATGGTTGTTAAACCATTTTATTTATATTTTTTTTTGACAGTGTGGATTTGCTTCACAACCCACTTAAAGCTACACCAGTTTCTTGTGCAACTTTTGTTTTTCTTCTGCAATGTTTTCTTCCACTAAACTTTCCATTGATATTGTTGAATGTAGCACTCTGGGAACGACTGTCTTCTGTAGCAAGAACTTCTTGTAGCTTAGCGTAACATTTCTGAATTAGGAATTACTATTTTATTTGTCCATTAATAATAATAATTAGTAATAATATAATATTTTAATTTTCTTAGTTTTAAATACAGTTTTTATTAGCTGTAAGCCATAATCATCAAAATTAACATATCTATTTGAAATACATTCCTGTGTATAATGAACTGATATTAATACATGATCTGAATTGAATTTAAAAACTCTTTTCGAAGCCACTAAGATGCACATCATTCTGTTACATTTCCTTGCTGTATATGTAAATAGTTCTTTTTGAATTATTTTACAGCATGTATATTTTTATCACAAGCTTTGTAAGAAAAGAAAGTGATTTCTGTGTGAATATTATAAAAGCTGATGTTTTGTAAAAGGACGTGCTTTCAGAGTATCGTTACATGACAAATCCCCCCGGTTCCTCATCCTCCTGCAGTTACCTGCAACGACCACTTAACAAATCCAGACAGTCTTCAATCAGCCTCGCTGACTGGGTCAGTATCGTCTTATAATGTGAAGTAAGCAGAAGGCAAGCAGACATTCCTCTATCATGTCTCCCGACTTATCGTGTGTTGTACGTCACCTAATGTTTAGAAAACATATGTAACTGTTCTGTCCCTTGTGCCCGAGCTTTCGCAGTGACTGAATGGTGAAGGCAGGATATTTGTTATGGTGTGCAGCACTTGTATTTTCTGTATTTTTCACCCAAATGAGTAACGGTTGTAAAGTTAAAGTAAAGTAAAGTGGAAAAGAATAGAAGGAAGCAGTTTTATGATTCCAGATTAGTTTTTCATTTTCATTGGACTGATCTCTGTGACAGAAAATGTTTTACATACCATATTAAATATTTGCCTTTTTTTGTTTAATCCTTAAACAATCCTAATTGTATTATGTAATATTGTCCAGTATGTTTTTTTAATATATATCTAACTAGATTTCTTGGCCTCTATGCAGCTTTTCTTGCCAGATTGAAAATTTATTTAACTATGTGGGTAAAGGGGATATTTGAAGCAATTGTTGTGCATCATAAATTTAAGCAGCACTTTTTAAAATCTATTTTACCCGACAGCTAAAAGTTGTCGCTGTATTATAGCAAATAGTAAGCACTATTGCTAGTTTCTGTCAGTTTTCACCATATGTTTTATTTTTTGGGAGGATTGGCTTTTATGCTTAACTCATGCATTTGAAGTCCAAAACATTTTAGAAACAAGCACAGCACTACCAATTTGTGGTTGGTCCGGTGACATTTTTATTCAATGATTTTTATTGTTTCCGATGGCTTCACAAGAGGACATTTCTACTACGACAACAACTACTACTACTGCTACTACAGCTTTTTAGCCAAAATAAGAAGACAATAATTCTGATGTAAACAGCTCTTGGAAATAGCATTACATTGCAAGGATGATTTGTAAATATTGTTTACAAAACTGTATGTTTATTAGAACCACGTTATTTTTGGTAAACTCTTGTACATATCTGGAAAATTTCCTGTTTGTGTCAAAAAAACAAAACTTTCGTATTCGTACTTATTTTGTAAAGGAATAAATAAGCTGTTTACTAAACTGAGCGATCTTGTCTTTGCCTAAATGCTTCTTTACATGAAAAACAGGAAGGTGAGGGAAATGTGAGGTACGTATAAATGCTCCTGGGTCGTTTGTTCTTTTACTTTCTTTAGTTTAATTCATTTATTTGAGTTTTCCAGACTATTCACAGCTCTTTTCTGTGCAGTTATTCTGTTGTTTCATGTTTTGTTGAAAGAAAAAAAAAAACACCCCTGAATTGAGGCATATTTTCCTCCTAAACCTATTTGCAGATTGATTCATTACATTTATTTATTACTTTCTGGGTTGTAAAACTACAAGTTCCCAGTATCTTTTGCAAATCCCAACTTGCCTGTCCCCCCCTTTTTTTTTTTTTTACATAAAAACTTCTCAAAAAATATTGCACAACTGGAACATGCTTCAAAACACTTGTAACACTTTTCTCTCCCTCTTGGTGAATTGTCACATCATGTTTGATCTCGGTCTAAGTCTATTAGAGTCGAGCTTTAAAAAGCACAATGAAGATTGTGCTTAAAGACTTTTGAAGTAAAGATACTTGGTAATAAACTGTCTGCAGGTTGGCATAACACAGGTGCATTATACGAAATAAGATGTTGACGGTTATTATTGCTGATCGTGAATCTTTGCTTTGGGAAATTGTAGAAAACAATCCATTTGCTTGCTCACTTTTTTAACTTAAAGGAAGAAGTTTCCAAAAATAAATTTCCCCTAAAAGTCACCACACTACGGGACATTTCTCTGCTTGGTCCTTAATCTGCAGCATGTGATCTGAGAGCTTTCAGTTTTCTGAAAAATATAGTTTCAAAAATGTAAAATTCCAAGGAAAATACCAAATCAGTGAAGCACTTTGGCCCAGCTATCAAAATCCCTCCCAGGTTTCTGTTGCTAATTAAGCAGAAGAATAACTGACCATTTACTTCAGACCTTGGAAAAGCTTATTGTTTTCTGCCTCTCAGTTCGACCCTCTGCTGTGCTGGACCATGAAAATCCTTCTCCTTGTACAGAGACGAGCAGGAGACACTCGTGCGTTTGATCTGGCTGGCAAATTGGATTAGGTTCCATCTGCTCAAAGTAAACACATAAAGTTCACCACACAGAGATTTTCTTTTTTGTATTTTATCTGATAGACCAACACAAAATGTGAAGTAGAAGGAAAATAACAACAAAAAACACTGAAAACTGTGGTGCTCATTTGTATTCTGAACCATTCAAGCTGCCACCTCAAAAAAAAAAAAAAGATTTGGTGACTTTACCTAATTAGTAAATGGAGTCCCTTCTTGTTTCATCTAAAGCTCAGTTTAAGTGCAGATGTTTTATGAAGATCTCAGATGTTTGTCTGGCCTGGGGCAACGTTATGGAGAAGTTTAAAGCACAGCAGGTTATAATGCAATGTCCCCAATTTTAGACATCTGACACAGCATTTTTCAACTAGTTGTGTAGCAATGGAAAGAGTATGGCTATTTCTGGAGGAGAATCTTTAAACGTAATTACTGTTAGTCACTCGAAAACATTTATTGAAGGGTGAAACCAAACAGTTACTTTAAATCTGTAAAAGTCCCATTTAAAGTGTTACGAATCCCTTTGTGGCCCATATACAAAGCAATATGCAATGAAGAAAACTAATACTGAACATCATCCTGATCACATCATTTGAGGCATGGTGGTTGCAGCATCATCCTAGGGAGATGCTTTTCTTTAGCAGCGGGAAGTGAAGCTGGTCAGCATCGATGGGAAGGCGAATGAAGTCTGCTGGACGCTTCAAAAGACCTGAGACTGGGACAAAGGTTCACCAAAAATATGAACATGAATCCAGGGCTACATTGTAAAGGCATATCCCTGTATAAGATTGGCCTAGTCAAAGCTCAGACATGAATATCTGGCAAATCTGTGAAAACTGGAGGTCAGACACCATCCAATATGACTGAACTTGAGTTGTTCTGAAAAGAAGAATGAAGAATTATATTTTGTAAGCTAGTAAAGAGCTTAAAGGTTTTACAGCCATAATTGCAACATATCTAGAAATTTCATCTACTTTGTCTTCCATGCAAAATACACATTGGTGCTTGTGGTTGTAACTTTACAAAGTTCTAAATGTAAATACTGTCATTGTAAACAGTACTAGATGTTGGAAGCTGTTATAAAACTGTCAACCTTTCTAAAAGAGTGACTGAGACAAAGTTAATTTATACAGTACATCCTTTTATTATCGCAAATATGCAAGAAAAGTCAAATGGAGACACTGTAAATGAACACATGCCCTTTAATACCACAGTCTAATTGTTTTAAACACTTTAAATAATATACATTTGCACCTTATTATACGCTTTGAAATGTTTTTTTTTTTTTTTTAATCCATATGTACACAATGTAATGTTCTGACTTTTCTTTTAACTCTTTACTGTGAAGTGGCTTTGAGATCTCTCAAAAACACGAAGGTCCCATAAGGCCTACGAGTCCTGACAATTCAATACACAGTAACTGTACAAACTGAGCCGCCGAGGAGGGGCGGTGAAAGCCACGTGAATACTGACGAGCGCTTCATCTGAAAAGGGCCGACAACAGGGAAGGTGTCCGAAAAATTTCCAGTTGTTCCGAATGCGTCGAGATGTCTAAAAGGGAGCATCTTTCTTTTTCAAAATCACAAATTTCAGCTCCTAAAAGGTAACACGAGATGCCTTAAGTCTTACATTACTGAAGCACAAATTGGTTTTACCTTCAGCGGTAAGAACAACCAAAGTAAGTTGAGGTCAGCTGCAGAGTCGAGTTGCCTTGCACGTTGTGAGCCTGCTCGTGTTTTGACTCATCAGTTTGTTTGGTTTGTTGCGGTGTGGTCCGGCGTAGGAGGGCGTTCTGTAAACGGGGAGGCAGGAAGGGGCTGGGGGAGCTCCGCGAGAGAGAGAGAGAGCCCGACATGCCTCTCTCCACATGAAAAAACAGCATGGTTGACCATTCCCTTTGAGGCAACTGGATCCAAAAGGAGCAAATCAGAACAAAGACGGTTTGCTTTGTGAGAAACTTCATCCACTCTCTGCTCCTGTTCAGACTGCAGAACCCAAGTTTAATGAAAAACTAAAGAAACAAACCCAGTTTAAATCAAGAAACTGCCAGCACCAACAAAGATCAGAGTTAAGCTGCTTTTTTTTTGTTTTTTTTGTTTCAACTCTGGCTTTTGGAATGGAAGAAACAGCATAGTTAAGTTATGCACAAATAAAAAGCGTGAAAACTTTCTTGCTTCTGTCTTTGATCGAAGACATGCTGAGTGTAAGAGCAAGAGAAGAAGAGAAGGAGCGACTAAAATGCCGCCCACTCGCCTCTTTGTGAACAACAGATTGATGCTGGGAGAGCAGTTCAACTTTAGGTTCTGCCATATGTAATGTGTGAACAACCTCTGAAGTAATCTGGACTCAGAAGTGACAATATTCAAACAGAACTGACAGGACTTGGAGGATCAAATGTTTGCGTCCTTCATACGGTTTTAAATAATGCAGCGTGGCTCAAAGAACATCTTGATGCTCGTACAATCAACACAACTGGCACAGTTTGTTCTGTTGGATGCCTAATTTTCCTCCGTGTTTTTCAGTACTTTAAACCCAACGCACACCTAAACATAAAACAGCTTGACTTGGCGTTGTTTGCTGGGCTGTAATGATTCCTCAGAACGAGTGGGACCGGGCAGGTCTGTGGTAAACTTCGTCAAGTGCAAACAAACATTAAGCATTTAAAGTACATCTCCTGCTGATTCCGAGACACACTAAATGTCAGCTCTAAAACTTGTGCTAAACGGGAGACAGTTTGAGCAGACATTCCTCCAGATTTCTTCTTTTTTTATTTTTTTTTTATCATACTCAAATGCTTCAGATCAGCAAAGTAATTTTAACAATAGACAAAGATAACAATGCTAAATGCAAAAATCAATTTTTAAAATTATTATTATTATTATTAAGGGGGAAAAAAACAACCTTGTTTTGAGTGAGCAGGTAATTACCCGACAGTTTTTGTTTCTTTTTTACCCAGGCTCTTTATTATCATTGAATCGTGAATTTTCATTTTGACTGATTCGAGTGAGGCCTGCAACGATTTGGATGTTGATTTGAATCTTTCCTAGCCTTCCTATGTAACTCCACTTGATTCTCATCTCCCTTCAATGCTCCACCTGAGATTTCTTCCAATAAACTCGATTTCTCAGGATGAATTTCATGGTTTGCTTGAGTCACAGTGGCTTTGTAACCCTTCCCAGAGTGATAGATGTGAATGACTTTGTTTCTCATTTGTTCTTGAAGTTCTTTTAATCAGGGTGTGACGTCTTGCTTTTACAAACTCTTTGAGCCTGCTTCATATTGTTAGACATGTTCTCTTGATCCTACACAGCTGGACGTAGCTAGTAAAACAAAACCAAAATGTGGTTAATCCCAGCTAAATGGTTGTTTTAGGTTGATTTTCTCTCCTAATAAATGAAATCATCATTTAAAAACTGTATTTTGCATTTACTCAGGGTATTTTTGTCTCATATTAAAAGTTCTTTAATTATCTGAAGCAGTAAATTTAACACAAAAAAAGGGGGTAAATATGTTTTCATGGTGCTGTCTGTTTTATAGAAAATAAGCAGAAATTTTAGAGCAGCTTTCTTTTTTATGTGCACAACCCATTTGACTATAAACAATGTGGAAACGTCGAGGTTTTCTTCCATTTCTGCTCGAACAATGGGACTTTTTCTGGCTCCGATTTCATTGCCAGTCAGATTGCTTTTGCCACATAGCCTGCAGACATCTGAGTTGCTGCAGCCATTGCCAAGAAACGCTCCCTCGCAAGCTCTCGAAGCCTAATGAATACAATGTTCGTACATCCTTCATTTTGGAGAAAAGGGGTGGGGGGGAAAGAGACATTAAAAATAATCCTATTAATAATAATTGTGTACACCATGTGATGATAAAAACAGCAAAGCGGACAAGGAAAACAGAAACAGTTTAGCAAACAATGCTGAGTCCGCTGAGGTTTGACAGGGTCACGGGGGTTTGGGGCCTCGCAAAATTATATGATGTCCTTATCTTGTCATCCTTAAAAACATCCTGCCTGCTGAAGCTTCCCTGGGCCACGGTGGGCCCCTCGTGTCACCAGTCAGAGCGGATGCTGGTCCCACAGAAACAGGACTGCATGACAGAGGTGGTGCAGATTGCTGTACATTGTTTTCTTAAAGTAGCTGTGGGAAAATCAGTCAGTAAATCTGCGCTAAAAACAGAGAGCTGCGAGATGCCAAAGCACCCGACGGTCCAACAGATTCTTTGGGTATTTTTATTTTTATTTTTTCAAACAGAATGAAAAACCTTTTGTCGCTGATGCTTTCCTCCTCTGTTTGGTCCTACATTCCCCGTGGAGTTCAGCAGAGTCAGTGAGGTTAAAAGTCTTTGTTAATACTTAGTTATGTTCTTGGAGGGGAGGCTGTGGTCCAGCTGGTGCAGAGAGGGGGAGGGGGGTGGAGGTGAGATGGGGACGGTGTGAAAAGATGGAGGAGGAGCAGGAGGAGGAGGAGGAGAGGGTTTGTTTGTTGCCAGTCCTTCTCCACCTCCGGAAAAAAAAAAAAAAAAAATCTCTAGTCCAGGGGTTCCTGTTTTATCCTGATAGGAGTGTTGATTGAGAGGCTCCGCCGGTCCTCGCGACACAACACGTACTCGCTGAACTGGGACGAGTCCACTCCGCCTCCACATGACGCCGCCACGCTGAAGCCCTTCTGGAAAAGACGCTCCAGAACCTGCACACGAGTCAAAAGACGATCGGGTGTTAAATACAACCATTTATTACTCATAACTTTTGAAATACTCATGTTTGTGTTAAGGATGAAACCCACAGTGAGCAACTTTTTGTAGAAAATGCATTAATTGTGATGCTTTGAGGTGTTGTTTGCTTAATTTTTGCAAAGTGAAATGAAACAAACTTCTTTAGAGCATTAATTATATCAGATCAGCATTAGAGAAAACATAAAATTGTTGTTTAAATAAATAGTTTGACACGAGACCTGTTATAAAAACAGAAATTAATTAAAATCACGCTTCTTTACGCTGGTTCAAAAAATAATATCACATGTTAATTAATGTTACTTAGAGGTGTTGATGTGGGACTAAACAGGTGCAAGAAAATTTATTGACACCCCCTGGTAAAAAACCTGAAAATAAATTCATATTTTATTGCACCAGTTAAACCTCACACTGAAAATACACCCAGCGACAGGTGAGTTTGTTGACGAAAAGCTAATTTTTGGTCCAATCAAATCAAAGCTCTTGACTTCAGTTAAAGTCCCAGTGGAGTTTCACAAAGCCACCTTTTTGCATTTGCGGTGGCAGAACTTCAAGTGCTTTTTGCAAGCATCAGTAACAATTCCTTGGTTTCTTTAAAGCTTTTTTCTTTTTGTCAGTAATGTTGTGGCGCTAGAGCCTTTTATTGACAGCAGTCAGATGTGAAATGGGCATACAGCACAAGGTCAAAAGGTCAGAATCGAACTCTGGGTGCCTGTGTGGAGGGTCACCTCTGTAAAGCCCTACAAGCAACATTATTTGTTGTGATTGGTTAATATTTGAGCTCAAGGGTCATTCTGGAAACTTAATTGGACACAAAAACCTCCTCTGCAGCTTAATTTCTGCTTCATGCTGAAACTCTTTCAGTTAAATAACACATACAGTGATCAGAGGGAGTAAATTAAGCAAATAATGCCACATAGTCCATATAAATGTTGCTGCTTTTTCTCTAATTTCTTCCCCAGATCTTAGCCGTGTACTGTGTGGACTCTGAAGGAGCAACCAATCAGTTACAGGAGATAAATTAATATTTAGAAAAATAGACGTGAGAGGAGTGTTGAACTTCTTCAGATAGTCATCAGTTCCAACATGCAGCACATGCCATTAAACCTTTTCTCAATCCAATCACAGAAAGTGATAAAAACCAGAGGGCATTCCCAACATCACACCACCTCTGCAATATTTATGCGACTCGTGCCGGATCGGCCACTGAGCTGAGGGCAGGAGGAGCTCAAAGGGATGTGGAGAGCCCGAGTGTGTTAAGGGGCCTGACTGGAGCTCAGCGCGGTGATTACTGGAGCTCCTAATTTGAGTAATGAGGCTGGGGTGAGGGAAGAAGTGAAGGAAGGAGTGAGGTCCGTGAGCGAGAGAGGGAAAGGAAACGACGTGCAGCGAATGAGGATGAGGAGGGAGATGTGGCTGATCGGTGCGAGGACAAAGTGCTGGAGCTGCAGGGAGCGAGCAGGAGATGGGGATGCATGTTAGCCCTCCAGTCTGGACCCTGACACACACACACACGCGCACAAGCATGCATGCACACCTACACACCAAATAGAGATACACTCAGACACGTGAACTCCTGCATCACTTTTCTCTCCTCGTCTGCTGTAATTCGTGTGGGATGCAGCTTATTTATTTTTTTATTTTTTTTATTTTTATTTTTTGGAGAGAGTATATATCTAAATCCCAGCGAGAGAAGTAGTGTGTATTTACTTATTCCCCCTTCCTTTGAACAGAGTGTGCAGTGCATGGAAATGAAAGGTCTCGCCAAGGGCAAACCCGTTCTGCCAGACACAGAGGCAGGGAGGTTCATCCAAACAGAAAGTTTTTCTCTTAAAGCTTGCACACGCTGACACGTAGACTCACGGTGAAGGAAGACCTCTGTAATTACAGAAGCGTGAGCCCCTTCCCTGGCTAAAGTGAGCTTTTTGGACCTCCAAGTCGAAGGCCTGCAGCCTTGCGTAGAAACCACACATAAACACTTACAGAAACTTGTTGAGCAAGCCACAGGCCCCCCCCATCCGCTCATGCATGTCTTCATTAAAGCCAAAATGCGGATCGATGTGCTGCTTGTAAGTTTAGCGGACCACTCTGAAGAGTCCGCCCCCTCCCCCACTTTCATCCTCTGGCCATCCGACGGTGACAAACTCAGTAATTTGTGAGACAGAAGGGGCGGCAGACAGCTGATGGTGAGGGTGGCTAATTAAGAGACCTGCCCAAGCATCAAACACTCCAGAATCCATGACAGGCGACGGAGGAGCCTAACGATTATGGAAATGATATTACATAGCCTTCTTTGATCATTGCATCACATTGCATTTTCTCCCAATCATCTCTTAACACATGTGGGACTCCGTCGTGTTCAGCAGCGCAATTTGGTCACAGAGGAGAAGGGCCTGATCAATAAAGATAGTCTGAAAACACTTTTATGATTAACGCACCGCAGCACAAAAGACTTAAGGATATTATTATAGATGAATGTAACTGATTCAAGGATACTGTAATGACTATAAGATGCCATAAAAAAAGTTCACGTTCAGTTTTGTCACAGTGAATTAGTGCCATAGGGGGATAAACAATACACAGAATAATTAGGCTGCACCCAAGCTGAGGCTTCTAATGTCCACAGGACAATGTCCTGAAATCAATCCCTGCTGACAAGAGAAAGGAATACGCCGCGTTAAAAAGCACAAACATGTCTGGTTGCTCTGTTCTGCACTACGTTCTCGTGACCGCAGGCCTCCACATCCCAGCCTATGTGGATGGGACTTATGCAGATTTTCCTGCTTACTTTTCTAGCTCACTTGAGCAAAACCATAACTAAGAAGTCAAACTGTGAGTTCTGCACAAGCAACTTGATTGGATAAAGACTGAGTCTGAGGAAAACTATTTCCATAACATGGAAATAATGGTCATTAGCAGTTTTTCCTAATTTTTTTCCCCCAGTTTGTCCAAACACTGTGAACTCCGTAATAGGCTGCAACAAAAACTGCAAACATATTCACCTTTTTCACATTTTCTTACGTTACAACAAGTTTCAGCGTATTTTAAAATAAAATGACGCTACAGACCTGCATTTGTGTTTAGCTCCTTTTACTCTGTTAACCCTAAACAACATTCTGTACCACTGCTCTCTTCAAAAAGTCACATTGATAATAAACAGAATCCAACTGTGTACGACTTAATCTGAGGACTAAAAAACAGACTGAGGTCAGGCATTAACATCAAAGCAGGGTTTGGTTATAAAACACCACTGAAAGCAAAAAACATTCACCTTCTAAATGTGGTCAAATGAGACAAAAACAAATCTTTTTGACCTGCACAAAAAATGGCACTTGAGGAGTAAAACTAGCACTGCGGATTATCCAAAAATAACACCATTATGGAATTACATGGTGAAACACGGTGGTGGCACAATCATGATGTGGGATTGCACTCGTCAAGAGTGACAGGGAAGCTGGCCAAAGCTAAACACAGATGTTGAATACCTTTTAGAAGACTGTACAAAGGCCTCCTTTCCAGTTGGACAACTATAGTTTAGTTTAAAGCATATGCATATTTAGTAACGGTCCAGTCAAAGTCTGGAACTGTCTGAGTTTGAGTTATCATCCAGAGGATAAGCTGTACTTTTAGTTAATAGAGGTTCAATAAAGTTTTGACACACGGCTGCTCCATGCACCTCATCAGGACACAAACCTTTTTAGATTTTTTTATTAGTTTTTATTTCCTTTCAGCTACTTTCTTTCTGAATATCATATAAAATCACAATACACGCATTCGCAATTATATGCAATGTGACAACATGTGAACACTTTTATAAAGCAGTGCACAATATGGAAAATATTGCACTAAGTGCAGGAAATCAGGATCGAACTGCAAAGGATATAATAAGAACTAAATTAGCTCTTTGTAAGACTTCATTACTTCTGTCTGTTTCTTTTCCTGCTAGTAAGACTGAAACTGATTAAAAGCGTCTCCTTCCACTCTCTGTCCCAGGTGATCTGGAAACACGGCTCCACCAAACAAATGCAAACCATTCCGTATTTAACCACGTGAACGAGCTGCCCGAGGTCGCCACTGTTGTGAAGAGAGGGGGTAATATCGGCCCATCCTAGGAATTTAGCAAAGAGGGTGAAGAAGGGAATCAAAGCGGACGAGTTTTAGGACTGGAAAACGGGAACGCGATGCAATATTAATGGCCGACGGAGCGCACAGACAAACTCGGAGCACCTCTGAGGAGCGGGCCCAGGATTCAGAGCTGATTGACACGTGTGACACGCGCAGGATGAAGCGTTTGACGAGTGTTGCACTCAGGAGGGGGCAGCGCTTTTGTTTAACAATGCACAAGCTCGACAAGGAACGTTATCTGCAGCCTAAGCATCTGGCATCGAGCAGCGGTGAAGCTCCAGCTCTTTGTAATTCTCTAAGCTGTGTGCCAGCTTTTACGACTCACCAGTGACAAAAGCACTTTGACTGTGGAGTATTTTCAGACAGAGCTTGGAGCAAATGGTCTGGATTTGTCATAGCAAACGGACGTTTTAAGATGTCCACAATCACCATGTTTTTGGAAATGCGAATTGTGAGAGGACTTAAGCAAGTTCTGACTAAGCTAACAAACCGCACCTGAGAAATTGATGGTTTTCAACCCTTTCCTAAAACTTTACTGTCACTAGTTTTGATATTTATAGCAGTAGGTCAGTGTAAAAGAAAAATGTAAAATTAACTCCATATCCCACTGCATACAAGGATTGTGTAGCTGCTTTACATTTTATTCGCTTTGGATCTGAATTTGAAACTACTATAAACCATAAAACCTACTTTCTCTGCAACAATATATCAACAGTAACTAAGCAATATGATTCTGTAATGTTCAGTGTTTCGTGTCTATTAAGAACAAAAATGATTTTATTGGACTTCTTCAAAAAAAATGTGTAAAAGTTGAAATGCATTTTTCTTTGAAATAAAACATTTACGTACCTCCTTCACTGCTGATGTCTACATTTATAAATCCATATAATTTTACAATGAAGTTTGAAAACGTTTTATCAATTTGAACATTTTTTCCTCTTTAGATTTCAAATTTATAAAACTTTACTACTCTGTATAGAATCAGAGTCTAACAAAGGTCAGGTTGTTTATTTCTACTGAAAGTTTTCAAGTGGGTGGAAAAATGAGCAGCCAGTAATAATACCGAGGTGGCATCATAAACAAAATCCCAGATGATAATGTGGAGAGTATTATTATAACATGGTTACAATGAATAAACGACAATATGACGCAAATGATTAAAAATGTGTGGTGAAAAAGTGTTTGTGCCCCCACAAATTGAGTCTGTTTTTACTTTTTCTTTACGCATAAATCTTTCACATCATCAACTAAATTTTAAGTTACATTAGACAAAGATGAGTAAAATAAGCTGTTTCCAATTTGTTTGGTTTTTTTTTAAAGGGAAAAAAGCTATAAAAACCAAACGAGATCTAGTGGAAAAAAATAACAAATAAAACCTGTGTGACAAGATGAAGTAGGCTAATAAATCTCAGAAATCAAGATGTCATAACCTGATCTGGAACTGTCTAAAGCTTTGGACTCTACAGTAAAAAAAAAAAAAAGACTGTAAAAGATATCATCCGTAAATAGAGAAATCAACCAAAATTACTCCAAAACCACATCAACAGCTCGTGCAGGAGGCGACAACAAAACCCAGAACATCATGAAATGCATTGCAGGTCTCATCCGACTCAGTTAGCATCAGTAAGAAAGAGACACGGCAAAAATGGGATCCAGAGTTTCAAGTTGAGAGCAAAACAAACACAAAGGTCCATCTCACGTTTGCTAAAAGACTTCCTGTGACTTTCAGGAAAATATTTTGTGGTATGACAATGGCAACAGTCAAACTTTTTGACAGGTAAGTGTCGCTTTACTTCAAATGTTAAACTAACACAACCATTCAGAAAGTGACGATAACAATAAAAGTGGTATAATGCTTTTGATTCTTAACAACTTGCCGTAACTGGCAAAATTGCAAATTTTGCAATAGAAAGAACAACAGTGAGACTCCAACCAAACGGCTCATTAAAATAACCCCTAAATGACGGCACTGAAGAGGCTGAATCATAAAACCGTTTGAGATGCTGAGACGTGACCTTAAACAGTCAAACACCCTCTGATGTGGCTGACTGGGCCGTAATGCATTCCCAGTTATCACCAATGCTACATTGTAGTTGTTGCCTTCAATTTAGGCACAATTAGTTTAAGGTTTAGGGGAGAAAAACTTTTTCACGTAGGGCAAGGTTAGTTTAATATTTTTCCATTAATTACTGTTTTTTATATAAAAAATTCCCCTCTCACCCTCCGTGGGTGGTCTCTTTCATCCTCTGAGCTCGGGTCCTCTACCAGAGGCCTGGGAGCTTGAGGGTAATATATATATATATATATATATATATATATATATATATATATATATATATATATATATATATATATATATACACATGTTTTTTTTCTCTAGTGTTAAAATCTTTAGTGTGTGCGTGTATGTGTAAGTGTATAAACTCATAAATTTAAATATTAATATGAAGGCTGGCCTATTTAAGTGTCGGAGGAGTCAGAGGAATCTGGTTTTTAACATCTCCACCTGTCAGAGCAATCAGCTTCCTGCTCAGCCTCACGTTGCGTTGGACCCAAGGTGCTACAGAAAGGGAGCTAAAAACTGGAGCAGTATTACAGTTCGTCTCTGCCACTCAGGCCACCGAGGAGCGCTGCGGAGGTGTTTGTGTGGCCTTGTCTGCTCTGATGGGCTTTGCTCTCCCTACTCAGCCGACGCAGGATTGATGGAGTGGCAGGGTGACATGTGAGAGGGTGTTGCAGCATGTTGCGTACGCTGCCTGGGCAGTGGGAGGGGGGAGCAGGCCCCTTATCCACTTCTGCCTCTGCTGTCACAGTGATGAAGGACGGATTGGCTCTGGTGTGATCTGAGCGCTTCATCACGGTGATGTATGGAGCAGCAGCCGAGGCTCCAGAGCTGGGACGCGTCTTTGTACACCTCTGCGACTCTTAGGTTAAATGTTTTCCCTCTTTTCTTTCTGCGTCCCTGCGCCGGGTCTGCACACAGCAGCGCAGGTGGTTCGCATTATTCACAAAATTCCAGTCATGACTTCATGGAGAATCACGTGCCAAGGTGGAGTTGTTTGTTCGCACTTTCCCAGAAGAACAAAAGGCAGGGCGAAATTTACTCAATATTTAAATTTTATTCCAGTTTTGTAACTTTTTAAATAAGCTCACGGAGTGCTTTCTTGAAATCAGGATAAAAAACAGACCTCTGTAGACAATCTCAGCTTTTATTTTTTTTCCCACACATCTTTCTTTTTCCTCTCAAAATCAAAACTCTCATCAAAAACATTTAACACCTGTATTAACAGGTTTTCTGATCCACACCCTCCTCACACTTTCACGCTGCAGGCAGGGTGGGGTGGTGAGCACGTTTCCTCAGGGTTAATGCCTGGACTTGAAATCAGATCAGAGGCTCTTTGTCTTGCAGGTAAGACGAGAAATATTTAGCAAACGTTCTCATACCTGCAGTACATAATGAGCGAGTTGTTTAGAAAAATTTACCCGTACAACAACAACAAAAAGCAACAGCTCCATCTGCTCTTTACATCCTTATCTGCATAGACTCACTGAGCCAGGCCCTGCATCTGTTCTGATTAGGGTTTTTTAATGAACCTATTCTGTGTGTACGCAACTGCCACTACTAGAGCTGCACAGCATATTGTATCATAATTGTCACTGCAATATGAATGTGTGCTAAATCGCAGTCGCAGTGGGCTGCTTGGATGCTATATTTAGGAAGTAATTATATTTGTACAGACATACATTAATGCTCTGCATACAAATAATATAATACTCATTACCGTAGCATTTTCAAACTTTGTGATATTGCAACCAGAAACTTCATTGTATCTTACTGAGATTTTATGTGATAGATATATAAAAAAAAGTAGAGCATTATTATGAAGTGGAGGGAAATAATAGACGTGTCTTTTGGGGAATGCTTCTTTCAGCTTTGCACATCTGCAAAAAGATATGTTTGCCCGTTGTTCTTTGCAAATAGCTCAAGCTAATCAAGACTGAATAAAGGACATCTGTGAAAACCAAGACAGGTCGATATCCGACTGAAAGCCAAAAGCCTGCCGTAATCTCAAGTCACCATCTTCCAGACAAATATAAGCAGCTTCCTCGTCCTGCTGAAGAAAGGGATTTTCACAGTATCACCGTGTTTCACTGCAAGGATATTTTCAAGGTGATGCACAGTGTATATTTTCTGTCATGTATGTAAAACAAAAAAGCTCAACTGTGATCTGTTTGCTTCTCTGACAAACCTCCGAAGCCTCCACAGAACAACTGAACTGAAATAAAATTTTAACTAAATTAAAATTAAACCTTTAAATAGATAGATGTTTTCAGATTTTTATTTGTGAAACAAGTTTTAAGCTATTTTGCTTGAATTCATGTGGACCTATTGCATGAAAACCCAATAAAAGTATAACTGTATGAGGTTGAGGTTTGAAAAAGTTGAAGGGCTATTGTAATGCTAATCATATCAAACAACAATACCACAAAAACAGGTTTTCCTAATACCACACAGGAGCGTCTACACCTCTTTAACTGGGAGACGCTCCCAGTAAAACCTTGACAATCCAGCTCCACTTGCCATTAGCGCTTTTTTTTTTTTTTTTTTTTTGACAGGAGCATCTCAGCTCACCTCACCTTCAGGAGCAACCTCATATTGGAAAAAAAAAAATAAAAATCGGAGAGGACAATAAAGTCTCCTCTCAAATTGTGTTAGTCAGATGAGCTCACATCCTATAACCAGTCTCCCTGGTAAACAGAGTGGGAGAATGTTGTGTTAGTTGATGCGGCCAATTAATTATATTGTAAGTCATTTAAAAATCTATAAAGGAAGTATAAACTGGTTTAGGCTGTTTGAGAAATTGTAAGTATGGTATTAAAAAATGCAATACGTGTATTTCAATTGCCCTAAGCGGTGTTATATTGGAGTCTTTTTAAAAAAGGAGCTGTGTCTTAAAAAGGAGTAAAGTGTAAATTATGCATATCATTTCCCCCCCTTTCCATTCCTCTTCTTCATTTTTTTTGCAGGAAAACATGGCCGCAGTCTACACACGCTTTGTCCCGCACGCTGCGCTCACCTCCCTGGAGGTGGTCTCTCACACCGACAGGGGGTGTATGGTGAGGGGGGCGAGGTGGAGAGGTGTCAGAGCGCACCAGCTTGCCTCGGAGAGGGTCTCTCTGGCTGCTGCAGGGGTGAAGGCTCCTCTGTGTGTTAGTCTATTCGTGGCTGTGGGCTCCTAAGTGTGTTATATCGAGCCCGTGGTGTGAGACTGTTACTTTCCCCCTCGATCTTTCGCTCTCAGATCTTCGTGGTTAACACAACTGTAAAAGTAGTTTTCTGAGGTAGTTTTTATGGTGCCCCAACAACAGCATGAACTCTGCTTCAACAAAAGAGGCAAAAGACTCTACCAGCTGTCTACTTAAGAATAGAGTTGTGCAATTAAATTAACGCATATGAATATAGCGAGCACAGCAGTAAAAAAAAAAAATCCCAAACAAAATAATCCAAAATCAACTACGCATCAAGAGTTAATTCTGCAAAAAAATAAAATAAAATACTGTCATTTTGAAGAAGACTGTTGTAGTTTTGCTGTTTTGTTACATTGATACTCTTATGAATGCTCTAATGTGTGCTAGAAAGAGAATGTGAGACAGAATAAAGATTTTTTGACAATTCATAAACCTTTTAGTGAGAGAACGACAATATATCACCCAAAATCAGTGTGTGAACTAAAACTAATGCAAAGGACCGAATAATTATTACACATAACAACAATATGATCACATCAATGCAGACATTGCTCACACCTGATACAGACGATTTTATCCAAGATGCTAAAGGTCACAGAAAGTGTTAGAAGAACCAACATTTCTTCATAAATTCAGTTGTGTAACTGGCATAATTTCTACATTTTTCCCACACTGGAAGGCAGCCAGACCCATTATGCTAGTCAAAGAAGCTAAAGACAGTACACAAGGAAAAAACAAAACAAAACAAAAAAACCCCGGCTGCAATCTTATTGTTAAGGTTTGCAGATATTAAGAAGCTGCATATCTATTGCTATCTAACATTTGGTTTGCTTGTTTTCCTAAAATGTATCTTTACATTTTGTTTGTATAGTTCTTTGCTAAATAATAAGACATATTCCATATTAAAGCTGAATCTCATTTTGGTGATAACTGTGTGCGCCCAAAGCTCATCTAGGCACATACAGCCTCCTTCAAGCTGCTCAGAAATGTTTTCCGGTATTAATGAGAGCATGACGTAAACTGGGTGGGCGTTCTGGAACACCAACACCGTGGCTAATTAGTTAGATTTCAAGTTTTTTTTTTTTTTTTTCAAGAAATTTGATAAATGCGTGACTGTTAACTACGCGGGTATTTTATTTATTTTTGAAATATCTGTAATGTATCAAAAGTATTCTCCTTGATGCCTGACCTGCACGGAGTTGAGCCTGCAGTAGCCGTTGAGAGGGAAGCGGATGACGTGCGTTGGGTCCTGGTTCCAGCCGGCGTTGACTGAGTTGCACATAACGTCTCCGGTCTCAGGGAAGATCTCCTCTATGAGGACCTTCTCCCCACTCAGGGCGATCCTCTCACCGAGGTCGGGCGTGACCCGGACCACGAGGCAGTCGCAGGGCTGTGCCATCCGCCGCTGTTCGCGCTCCTGCTTCCAGCGCTCCAGCTCCTTGATCATGGGCGTCAGCTGGTAGTAACGGGCCTCCTCGTACAGCAGGTGGAAGTCCTGCACAGACAGATGGACGTGGAGGTTACGGCGGTCAGTTACAGTCCTTTTGGCTGTATGTGTGACTAACGCACCATCTTTCACTATATTGCATCTCTTCACCAAGGTCACACGGAAAACGATACAGCACAATGCTGTGCAATATTAAGCATGCCAACTAAGAGGCTATACTGCATGTGTTTTTAAAGAGAAGTCATTTTGCAGTCAATGCTTCACGGAAGATCATTGCTGTTGGTTATGCTTTCTTGTTATTAGCTCGTTTTGTGTTATCATCTTGTGACTGTCTGCTCTCATTGTTGAATAAACTTTAAAATTGATCCATAAACGGCTCCATCTGTTATTTCCGTAAACGAAGCGCTGCTGTGTGACGTCAGCGTTCTTCTTCCGCGCACGCGGGTCGCTTTGGTAACACACAGGAGTTTCATTGCGGTTGGCATTAAAAAAAAAAAAAAAAAAAAGATTTCAGCAACAATCGGAATTGCGGCTCAAGACGTGATGTGTGAACGCAGCCCAAATGTAAACTTAATTGCCTTCAGGAGTGACAGCACGTCCTTGGAAGAGAGAAACAATAAACTATGATCAGTGATGGCCTGCAACCAGCAGGACAACATTCTCAGTTAACAAAGCATAGCAGCTTTCCTCCACTGCGGCTCTTGGCAGAGCAGTGCTGGCCTTTAGCATGTTTTGGCTAGCTGACTCCAGAAAGGCCATCAGTGGTGCTCCAGCAAAGTGTGATGGTGCATTCCTGTGTGCAGACAGTCTGCAGCAGATTGCTTCCCTCTCACTCCTGGGCAGGGCTAGCTGGGGGCCATTTGCCCCGGTGCGCTTGCCTCTAATTTCCCACAAGACCAGATGGCACCATCACTCACCACTACCATAGAAAATACAGGGGAGGAGGAAGAAATGTGCAAGTGAACATGAGGACAATCATCAGCCAAGGAGCCTTTTTAATGGATTCCTCCTATAGGGGGGTGGGGGAGGGTTGGGAATATCTGGGGTTATGTTAATAAGGCTCGTGGCGCGATGTTAAGCTCCTATTAGAACAAGATCTAATTAGGTTACACCTAAACCCTGCAAATCTTTTTGCTAAACAATCAGTAATTAATCCATCTCTGTTCTGATTAGTGTCTCACAAGGAAAAAGAATGACAGCTTAATCCAGTCATTGTTTGTGAACTGTCATCCTTGACGTGCAGATATTTTCTCTACATTATGCGCATGTTGCTGAGATCCACGCTGGAACCGTCGTCTGCTTATATTTATTAGCCAAACAAGAACATGAGGCATACAACAGCATCCGATAAACCTTTGAAAAGTAAGAATGCACATTTTTAATGATAAATTCTTTATGCTTCATCCAGTGAACGCGGCCAGTACAATGCTGGAGAAGTACTTCTGCTTTTTAGTCTAACTTACTCGACATATTGTTGAAGTACTTTTTTTTTTTTTTATCTACATGATGTTAGCAAATTTGCATCCAGAAACTGAAACGTCAGCCCATTTTTTTCCATCTCGGTGAAATCACATGAGATCAGTCATCTGTGACATCTGACAGACATTGTAGAAGAGATGTGCTTAAAACATGTTTCTGTCCACATTTAGGCCAAAAGAGTTTGCTTTTAGACTCATCTGACCATGTCGGCTTCTTCCATATTTAGGAATATATTTTTATGGCGAATATTTATCTTGTCAATAGATTATCCCACCTGACCTGTAGAACTATGCAGCTTTCCCACAGTTACCACAAACCTCTAAGTTGTTAGCTATGGTGAATAGCCATGTCTAGCATTGCTATCTATCATTTGAAAATCTACAATTTCCAAATTTTAGATCGAACAGTGCATTATGAAATGTTCAATGCTTGGAAAATTGTTTTATAAACTAAATCTGTGTTAAATTTTGTCCACAACTTCATCCTTTGGTCTTTGGGTTCTCTCACAAACCTCTGAGGCTAACACAGGACAGCTGGGTTTACAATGAGATCAAATAACATATAGGTGAACTCTATTCACTAATTAGGCAACTTCTAGGGATTTTAATACATATGCACACCCTCCTCCTTTTTTGAATTTTGTCTGTAAAGCAATGTGGAAACAATGTACCAACTTGTTTCCACTGATTTATGCTGGTCGTTTAAGCTCTATAAAATATATTTAGGATTGTGGTGGTAGCTAAACAAGTATTAAACGTTTTTAAAAGCACTGTAGTTGTGATAGTGTTTCATTTGTTTATCTTTACCTCTGTTGCCTACTGCCAGGCACAGAAACAAAAGATGGCAGCAAACATAATTCTGTCACTCTTCACCCCTTCATCTGAGCTGTGCCTTCATCTGAGACGTGGGAACGACACCCAAACACAACTCCATCTGGTCTCAGAGTTGACGCAACACATCTTAAGCTCAAATTCTAATATTTAGGATTTCAGATTGCGGACGAGGAATGGTGAGTCCATCCCCCCCCTTTTTTTTTCTCCTCCTTTTTCTGTCTTTTTTTTTTTTCCTCCTTTCTGTCGGCCTTCTTGCTGCTGCTGACAAAACTCATAGCGAGACGCCCCCCTTCAGGCGGCTCTCTGTATCAAAGTGTAGCTCCTCATCCTTCACAGGTCTGAAGCCATGGATGGATATGTTTTTAACAGGGGTCTGTCTGCGAGGCACTTTAGTCATCCTGAGCAGCGTAGAAAACAACAGAGTAATCCTAAGTGCTGAGGTGAGGATGAGAGGGAGACAAGGCCAACAGCTCTGTCCTGGTTGCTGAAGCTGCTGTTAACGCTGCCAGCTCTACGAGACAATTCATCCCCCAATCCTGTGTCCAGACAGCCCGTTTGAGCTTCAAAATAATGATCCGACCTGATAGCCTGACGGCAAGGCAACATTTCAGGGAAGGACAGGGGGAGGGACAGATGGATAAAGACAAGAAGGAGAGAAAAATGATGGAGGATGTCACTATGAGGGAGTCCGACTAATAAAGACCTGCTGTGTTTCTTAAACTAAAAAAAGTGACTAAAACCACACAAGCAGAAGCTCGCAGGATGTTGATTAAACAAGCCGCTGTAAAAAAAAAAAAAAACACTACAGCCAACTCCCATATAATGTAGATCAGTCGCAAGAATAAGAACACAACACATAAAGAAAGAAGAAGTCAATTTAACTGAATAATCTGACGTGAACTCCACTAACTTGCTCCGCTTTTAAACCATGCCCTCGCTATGACTGAGCATTGCTTACACTCTCCTGATTAATTGTGGTTTGAATAATGAGTCCAGAGGAGGATATTAATAGGGAATATTTTTGTTCCACTGATACAAGCTGCAAAAAAAAAAAAAAAAAATCTTTTCCTATTCTGCTCAGACTTTCACATTGATTTAGCAAAACACACTGCGCCGCGGCTGCCAGCAGCAGAAACAGACCCGGCCCTGGGGCGACGGCAAGCCTGATTGTGTTCAGATAAGGACATGCTCAATTCTGCCTCGCACTATTTGCATTTTTTTCTTCTGGCTTCACGCAAATTGAAAGGTATGCAGATCAACACAGGCTTATGCGAGTGGGTCGTAATGAGTCGAAACAATGAAGTCTAACGCATTCTGTGTAAACCGTGGTGCCTGATTGGACTGTCAAGACTTCACAGAAAGCAAGGGGGAAGGAGGGGAGGCGAGGGGAGGGCAGCGAAGGGGAGAGTAGATGCAAAAGGAAAAAAGTAATCAGCTATGAGTCAGGGAATCGTCTGCCAAAATATGCGGGGCTTTCATGTCATGTTCTGTTGTCTGAGGTTTGGCTCTTGTTCCTACTATCCGTGGGGCCCAGGGAGCAGGCCCCCGGCTCCGAGAGGCTTGGCCTCGCCTTGCTACCTTGTGGGGAAGGATGAACGAGTGAAAAGGTCACTTTGGGTTGCGCAACGGAAAGAAGTGCACACCTAGGAAACCGTAGCACCAAACAAAACCTTGAGAAGGATCCAGCTGTAGGCATAGTCATTAATGCAAAGCCACATATGCTATTGTGCATAAATGTTACTTTTTATATGCAGCTCATTTCAAAAGATGTGCTGTTGTACAGAAAAACATCACCGGTGGGAAACTGACATGTGCAAAACATTATATGATACACAACTAGATAGTGTGCATTTGGTTGATACGAACATGTGCTTTGGTTTGGCTAATACAGGCCAAGTGTGATAAGAAACTATAATTTATGGTGCCTGTTTCTACTTAGAATAAACTTCATCAATCAAGCTCTGAAACACAAACCAAGTGTGAGTTCTCAGTAAGGCTCAAGTGGATCTGATGGTTCGTAATGCGTAAAGGAACAGTGCACCGATGAATGCATGCGCAGTTACTTGGAAAAATATCCGTACCCCTCAAGTTTTTCACAGTTTAGAAATGTTACAAAAACTACAATGTATTTTATTGGCATTTTATGTGATAGATCAACTAACTATAAAAAAGATCTAAGTGTGAGCAAATAAAGCCCACCAGTGTGCAATTTAAGCACAGCTGTTCCCTGAAGCCCTTGGAGGTTTGTTCGAGAATATTGGTGAGTAATCAGCAACATGAAGACCAAGGAAGTTGTGAAAAAGTTCCACTAATATCCACAGTGGAAGAATACGTCTGCATGACAACTATTAGGTGTGCACTCTACAAATATGGGCTCTTAAATCGATTGTAGAACAAAGGCCACAAAAATCCAGTAACCTGTGGAAGAAGATGCTCCAGTCAGCTGAGAACCACATTGAACATTTTAGCTGAGAAAAACGAAACGCTGTTTCACAGAAACATTGCATATGAATCCTGAACACATCAGTAAAACATGGTAGTAACAGCACTTTGCTGTGAGGATGAATTTTTCACAAGGAACCAAGAGTTCATGCGAACATGGTGGAGGTCCTAGAACAAATCTCCTTCACCCTAATGGTTCACCTCCCAGCAGGACAATGAGCATGAAGCCAGACCTACAATGCAATGGTCAGAGCAAAGCATAGAGTGGCCTAGTTAAAGTTCAAACTTAAATGCAATTACGAATGCGTGATAAGGCTTGTTGTTCATTGAAAGTCTTCAGAAAACTGGAACATGTTTTGGTGTGTAGATATAGATATTGAAGCTGGTACCCAAAAAGATTGACCCTGTTTAGAGTTGCTTACGACATTTTGATGTGTAACGGTGGCACTTGACGAATTGTGATGTTTACTGGTTTACTGTGTGTTGTCTTTTATGACTTTGTACTTTTGTGTTTTTTATGATGTAAAGCACTTTGAACTGCCTTGTTGCTGAAATGTGCTAAACAAATGAACTTGACTGATTGATTGTTTGACCTTGCGTGGATCCAGAGGGGCAGAACATAATGGAAAACAGTTTTATTTCTCAAAACTATGTTCCTTCCACTTTATAATTAAAAAAATATACATTCTACTTTGTGTTAGACAATTATATGAATTTAAAAAAAATACATTGAGGTTTGCAGCAGTAAAATAATAAAATGCTAAAATGTTCAAATGTTATGGACAATTTTGCAGAGCACTGTATCCCTTGAGAGGACAGAGAAGCATTAAAAAGCACAAACATGAGTAAACTGAAGTGTGCCATCTTTGGAAAAATCGAAAATAATTCACTTTCCAATCACTTATGCCTTGAACTACTTCAGGTTTTCCAGGACAGACAGACAGAAACACACAGTGGCAGAAATACCTTGAAATCCTCTGGAAGCAGCAGTTTGCTGGTCCTCAGAAAACTGAGAATGTAGCGGAATATCTCGCCGTCCCGATCTATGAAGTAGTGCTGCTTCAAGCTGTCCAACACGATGGGCTCGGTGCCATTGAACAGGCGACTGATTCTGAAAATTGAAACAGACACACAAACACACACGCAGAGAGACAGCCGCACACACAAACACAACCACATAATGGAATGAGCCAGCTCCCTTCAAATGCATGAAACAATTACCCTCCATTTATTTTTCAATTTTATTAGCACTAAGCTTGAAATGCATTAGCATCACAGGTTGAAACAAGGGGCTTAAGGCACAGTTCCCCCATTCCAGACTTGTTTGAAGTGTCCCTTCTGCAAAGAGATTAAAACAACACACACACGCACACACACACACGTCTGCTGCTTGTACTTACAGAAATTAATAGTATGAATGTAGCATTACAGCTCTATTATTCCATCTGTCAGAGGGGTGCAAATGAATCAGAGGCAGGAAATGGGGAAGGGCCACATGCTAAAATGAGGGAAGCATGCGGGAAAAAAATATATATTTTACTGTTACAGTTTAACTTTCCTATGAATTTAAATAGAATTTAGTAGCAGCACTCTACTGTATGCAATGCGGCCTGACTTGCAGTTTGGAAAATGTTTAACAACTCTGCCATTTGTAAGAGAGAGAGATGACCCTAAAGCAAAAAGCAAAAGAGCAAATAAATATGTAGACATTGTATATGTTGTTGTAAATGTTGTAGAGCAGACATGCACACCCAATAAAAAATCTCAACAAAGCTACAGCTAATGTTTTTTTTTTATTTTTACATATTATAAATCATGATAATTAACAAGAAAACATTAGTTAGATTCAGACTTTTAAGCATTCACCTAAATTTAGCCAACTTTGTTTTAGTAATAAGACACTTGTTGCTGCTCAGTATCTTGGGTTTTCCCCCCCATCCTTCAGTGTACTGCATGATTAAGAGCTTATTTGATGTTGGCTACAGGGGCTCATCAAGGCAAAGAGTAGAAATTGCTATTATCTTTAAACTTTCATCACACAGTGCTGGCCCATGCCTCCAGATACCCATGGACAGATATTTATCCCCACCCCCTCGCCTTCACGCGGATGTCCTGCAGGTCCAGCTCTCACTTTAATAATCTCATCTAAACACCTCCACTTTATCTGTTTGCTCATTTCTGGTTGCTATATCCTTATTTAACGGTTAGCTGTAACTGTCTGCTTGGCGTAAATAAACAAGGTGGACAATCTGCAGCACGAAACCACTTTTACAAATTCACTACACATTTGCAGCTCACTGACAAAGAGCTCTTGGCAGGCTGCTGCGTTGCAATCGTTATTTTTTTTTTTTTTTTTTTTTTAAGTAATCAGGGTTTAAATCATATTAACAGCTTCCAGGCTGGCTAACACACCTGTGGTGACAAGAGAAATCATGAAAGAAATTTGCAAATTGGCCAGCCGATGCTTCCTTCAGTGCTGGCAAAGTGCTGGAGTTAATAAACTTAGTTGGAGATACTTAAAATTAAAGATGCTCCAGTCAGTCAGCCAATTTTTCTCTAGATCAACTCTGCCGATCGAAATGTTGAATCCCGAGAAATCCTACTTTTAACATATACATGTACTTTCATTTGACTTCTTTAGGTTTAGTAAATATCAGAATAAGATTATGGTCAAATATTTTGATGCATAAATTCTGTCTTATCGAAGAACAAGCATATCGAAGTAGATCTTTCTTAGGGAAGAAAACTGAATTGTTCAAAATTGGCAGCTCAGACCTCAAAGAAAAAGATTGGTTTTGTCCTGAAAACGCTTGATCAGTGCATCTCTACTAAAAAAGAAAAGTAGGCATGTAAGGATACGAAAAGCAGTCGTGTTTCCAACCACAAATTCACTTTATTGAATTTACAACCAGCTCGTGTCTTATGGATTCTTTTAGCTTGAGCGATCAAGTCAAACTGGCCGCCTCTGTTTTCTTTAACTCGACTGTGTGAGGAAGCAAAGACGCTTCTTCCCCCCCCACACCCCTCCTGCCATTCTTCCTCTTTTTCACTCTGTCTCTCTTTCTTTCTTTTTCTCTTTCTTTCCCTCCTTCTTCTTTTCTCGCACCCCGTCTCCATCCTCTCCCTTGCTTGCTTTCTCTCTGGAAATCGATGCAAAATGCTTTATAAAAAACCAATACTCATCTCCCTGTTTGGCCCGAGGTGTTCCTTTCTCATATGGTCTTGCAATTCTTCCAGCTAGAATTTCACCATACCCCTCCAGGCTAACTCTGTTTTTCATCTCCACTTTTTTTTCTTTTTTTTTTTTTAAAAAAAAGCAATTAAAATGCTGCCTGTTTTTCTTTTTCTTTCCCTTTCCACCACTCCCTCTTGTCTGTTGGTCTCCTCATTTTTTTCCCTTTTTGTTAAATCCCTGAGTTGGAGGGGTGAATGGAGGGGGGGTGAGCGGAGGGGGTGTTATTAACAGGTAGGTGGTGAGAAAAGGGCGAGGGAGTGGTTATGTAAAAAAATTAAGAGATGAGATAAACAACAAAAAAAGAGCAGGCTGATGAGCAGGGAGGGGTGGGCTAAAGAGAGGAAAACAGAGTAGAACAGAGATTAGGAATGAAGGAGTGGTGAACTGAGACAAAAATGTAAAACTTAAATAAAAATAGAGTCAGAGGGAAGGAAGAAGCTGGGTGTTTGAGTTTATCACGGGAGGGAATGCTTAAATCTCCAACAGCAGCTCTAAATGGCAAATCGACTGAACTTATATCATGCATTTCCTGTCCTATTGACCACTGTAAGGAGAGAACAGATCACCCTCTGATGTTGTGCTAATAAGCCCTTATCCTCGTTTCTGTTACGCTATAAGGAAGCTATACCTCGATCGGTCACCTAATGGAAATAACTCCGTTGGGTGTGTTATGGAGGAACAGAAACACATGCAGAGATCTCTGAAAGTCAAATCGCTCTGACATCTTTCTAACAGAGGGAAAGTGAAGGTGGCCCTGCCTGATTCTGAGTCGTTCAGTCATTAAGGGACGGTTCTCCAAAAACAAGGACAACTTGAAATCAGATTTTGAAAACGTAACTTTACTTTTTTAAAGCAGAATTCTTTCCCCCTCTTCTCCACTCCCTGTTAGTTCAAGTAGTAGTTAAAACTTTTCATCCAAAAGCTGACCAATAAAGGTTTTCTAACCTATTCCTACTGCATGACCATGATATGACTGTATGTGTCACATAAACAGTCATCAGTCCTAATATCGTTGTTTTTCAGTTAGTTAAGGGGGAAATATTCCTACCAAACGCCCAAATAAAAAAAAAACTAACCAAAACATACACTACACAAGAAAGCGTTGGTCCAAAATAGCAGATTTTGAGAATATAAACTATAAAACATCCTTGAAGCGTACTGACAGTTACAATAATGCCAAGAATTACTAAAATTTGTATTTTACCAGAAACAAAATGTATTGATTGCAATGTAAAGCTAGATATAAAAATGTGTTTGAAGAACTGAAATTTATTTCCAACAAAGTACCTCGGTATGGTTAAATCATCTCAATTAAAATATTTGTTTTATTATTTTTGCAATAATAAATGGTCGTATTGAGCACAATCTGATATAAAAAGTTGAAGCTTCATTCAAAGTCGAAACGCTTTTCCATTTTAAACATCAGAACGATCAACGCTGACGGCACGTTTTCTTTGGTTAAAATCAGCTGATTCCTAATTCATCCTTCGTTCATCAGTTTTTTTGGTGCCAGAAAAGAGCAAAGAGTTGGAGCGAAGCACGAGAACCAGTTTATCACAAGTGCTGTTTAGGTGGGAAAACTTCCAGAGTGTACCTTGGAGAATTTTTTTTTTAATTCCCACAGTTGCACGGAAACACCTGAATGTTGTTAGATAACATTTCAGAGTAGAATACAACAAAACGGAAGTTTTTTTTTTTTTTTTTTTTTTTTTTTTGCTTAAGCTTACATCAGCTGAAGAATGCCACTGTTAGTCAGGTCAATTGACAGACACTACAAATGTTTTCTTAATGTCTCACTTTTGCCCACTAAAAGCTTTACAGGAAAGTAAAAATGTCCAGAACAGTTTCCATGTCTCAGGAACATTTCCCCTAATTTCTTCAGCTTCTGTTCAAGTGACTGCTGAGGCTGTCCTCTTTGAGAGCTACACAGAGTGCACATCAATGTTTCATGACCCCTGTCCCTTAATATGGCCCACACAGAAGAAGATGAATATCCGCACATTAGTTACTAGACTAACTTTCTCTTGGCATGCTGCATTATTTAGGGGCCAATCTATTAAAAGTAATCAGCGACTTCAAAAGTCTTTTAGCCCCGCTCTCATTCGGTTGTCACGTTTTCAGCGCTCCGCCCGTGGTGCCCTGCTCGACCAAACGCGGCTCAGCGCGGCACACATGCTCATGCCAGTGTAATTGTTTTGCTTTCTGCTGTCAGCCATTATCCTAATTCACACAAAAGGGGCCCCTCCTTCCTCTGGCTTCAGCGGAAAGTGGAGCCCCGAGGGCAACTGTACGCTGAGGAGGCTGGGAGAGGGAGCAAAACAATGAGTGTATGCATATGTGCGTGTGTGTTTGTGTGTGTGATCCAGAGTGAGAAAGAAACAGCAAGAGACAGATAGAGGGAGTGAGAGGAAGGAAGGAAAGGAGCATGTGTGCAAAGGAGAGGAAGAGGAAAGAGCTCTCCAACGAACTTCCACTGATATCTAGTCTTTACTCCCACTGTAAAAGCACAGTGTGGATGCTCCGACTACTGGCTATGTGCTGACTTTGAACTGTGCATGCGCGTACGTGTGTGTGCATGTGTGTGTGTCACCGCTTAAATAACTTCTTTGTATGGTGTAAATTTACACCAGTGGAGAAGCACAGCAGCATAAACGATAAACTACCCACTGCATGAACCTGAAGTACAGCTGAAAGTGCGCGCAGGAAATCATCTCGATGGGAAAAAAAACCGACATTAAACCGCTGCCTGGGCAGAGACGTTTTCTTTCTTTCTTTTTTTTAAAACTCATGTTATGTTGCAGCGGGATAAAAGAATAAGCTGTCAGGGATTTTCTGTCAGTAGACTTACTGAATATCATAATTTTATTACCAGGGGATTACATGGATGGTTTTCTTGTAGCCAATTTGGCAGATCCTCTGGTGCATGTTTACCTTGGTCCACTGGGGACTCAGCTGATGCACAACTGAAGGCGCTACAATGCAACAAATGACACTGGGCATTAGACGTAAACGCTGTAAATGTAAGGGGAGACGTTTCAAATCAGTGGAGGCTCCAGAGTTAGTTTTGTTTGCTTTCAGAGCTGTGGATTGTGGAGTAACTGTTTCAGGACGGAGCTAATAATGAGATAAAATAGATTATTTCAACTAGTTCTTTCAAATCTGAATCATCTCAGCTAAAACCTTGAAGAGCCAGTATTAAACTGCTTTACTGGCAGCTGTGCCTCCAGAAAGCCATGTCCAGATGTGGGCCACTATAAAAAGTGGAGTGGGACACTAAAAACAAAAGCTAAAACAGAAGGTGAGAAGTTTTATTTAGGCATGTTGCTATTCCAGAACCTGAAATTTAAGTCTTTAATTGTTTTAGGATAATAGTCTGTATTTCAAGCACAAAAATAATCTATTTCAATAATATGTTTGAATATGTTTGTTTAGTTCCTGGGGTACAAATTGTACAGTATTTTAAATTATCGCATCTCTCCTTATCTCACCTAAATATGTGATAGCATTTAAAGGTGAGGTCAGGAATGAGTCATTAAAAACTGACCTCTAATAAAACTGACCTCTAGTAAATAAAAAATAGAGAATATTTAAGTTAATAAAATGAATTAATTTTGCAAATCATCAAACTTTGTCTTTTCATTCTTCTCTTAAATTTATGCATAGAATATCATAATACCAGATTGTCTGGCGGCAAACCTGGGAGTTCAAGATGGAAAAAAATAAAAGTTTTCCTGTTAAACTTAATCTGTCATTTAATCCTGTGTTGCAGAAAACTGAAAGTAAGACAGGAGTTGGAGCACAGGCTGAAAAAAGGTTAACTAAATTACTCGACCGTATCAAATTGTCCTGAGGCCACGTCAGTGTTAAAGTACAGATAATAACAATTATAAAACTGGTCATAAATCAGCAAAAGGTCAATATGTGGTATCCTCATGAGCCTGAGTTTATACTTAAATAAATTAATAAATAAAATTTTCAAAGAACGATACGTCTGACATCAGAAGGCAGTTTGTTATTATTCAATGGGTGCTTGACTGAGACGTATTAAGTTTAATGACAGCAAAAAATAACAAAACCAATCTAACAACCATCAAACTAAATGTTTAAAAGTTCAGTTTAGAGAGGAATAAAATGTCTATACATTGTTTCACAAGTTTTGAAGCACGAGTGCACTGCTCAATTGGTCAGAGCTGGAAACATAAATCAGCAAATAAAACACAGAAAAAACTATGTATTCAATAAATGATTCAAAAAAAAACATCCATAACTTTCTATCTTTAATTTGATCAACAACAAAAATTTTTTTACTCAAGGGCTCTTTCTAAAGTTTCATTTAAAAAATACATAAGCAAATGATTATGTATAAATTCATGTTTTTTCCAGTCAAAACGTTCCCCACTCTTAAACTATTTGTATGCTAAAATCCTTATTATAAACCAGAACAAAAAAAAAAAAAAAAAACAGAGAAAATTGGTATCGCCAGGAAAATCCCGATCAGTGCATCTCTGCTGTTAAACTGACTTCACTGTTGAAGTTACACAGCAGCTGAACGACAGTGACACTGGTTAAACAATTTTATATCCGGTTCCTCATTTAAAGAAACAATACCATCGATTTATTCGATTTTTAAATAAGTGCGTGTTTCCATTATTCAATTGAATTGAATGGGTTTGATAATTAGTCATCACTTGTTAATTTGTCAGTCGTTCTTAATAAGTTGCTGAACTAAGCGAATCAGGTAAAATAAATTAATAAATAAAGGGATAATAAATGCACGCTTCTTACCTGGAGTCTGGGTACTTGGTGAGGGTCGCAAGGCTGCTGGTGTACATGTGTCCTCCGACGTCGATGTGAACAGGGGCGTTCGCCTTGGTCAGCTGAGCCGGCAGAGGGATCCCCTGAGCGGCCAGGGGAGAGACCGGGGACCGGGTCAGAGACAGCCGTGACATGCTTCTTCCCTCCTGAAAGCAAGTGTAGAGAAAAGCCATGGGAACAAAGGTAAAGGAGGGGCGGAAAACACTACACAGTGATCCTGTACAGGGAAGAAGAGGGTATATCCTTTCTGAATGCTATCAGATCACTTCCATGTCTGTCTGGTCGCATATTTAGCTTGGAAATTATTGCCACCGCTCTAATTAAGTATGTTTGCATCTTTTCATGCAGCACCGCGGGCTAGGATAGGAGGATGCTTATTAGAGAAGAGGGCTGAGAGAGAGATAGACAGATAGGAAGAGTGTCTGAGAGAGAGAAAGAGAGAGAGAAACAAGGAGGGGTGTGGGTGATGCTAGGTGTCAGCCTCCAGGGGGATAAAATAAACTGCTGCTGCAATATTCTAATTAAAGGTCGCCTTATGTGTTAGACGTGATGCGCCAAGACGCGCCAAGCACCAATCTGAGAAGGAAGGCAGTCAAGGCGGGAGGAGTGCAGGGAAGTTAGGGGGTGCAACTTTACCTTAGCTACACACACACCACACACACACACACACACACACACACACGCACCCCAATGCACAAAACTCCAAGGTGATCGCTTCTCACGTGACTGCATTTATAGGGACCAAACGCGTAAAAACGCGCCAGATCGCAACAAAACGCACGGACAAGACTAGCAATGATCAGTTAGTTGATATGCTGTGAGTAAAACTCCAGAGAGAATTACACAACAAAATATAAAAGACCAAACCAAAAAAAAAAAAAAAAAAAAAAAAACCTGAAGAAATTTTGAAAATTAAAGGGCCCCAAACACTCC
>NW_015113101.1:249373-249766 GCF_001443285.1 Poecilia latipinna | reverse complement strand
TTTATTGTTTTGGAGAAAAACCCAGAAAAAAAAAAAAAAAAAAAAAAAAAAAAACAAAAAAAAAAAAAAAAAAAAAAAAAAAAAAACCTGACAGAATTCTGAGAATTTAAGAGTCTCAAACACTCTCTCTGGTGTTTGAGAGTTTATTGTAGCATGAGTGGCCAGAACAGTGAGCTGAAACTGATCAACTGATTAAATGCTTTGAAAATATTTCCAATCACTGCGAGTTTTTATTCTGGTCGTGGTTAAAGAGGAACAGGAGAGGTTGGATGAGGGGGTCTAGTATCCAACCTGCACCAACAAACCACTACGTGGCCACAAAATGCGTTCCTGCTCTCTGTTGGGAAAGCCTAATCATTTTAGCAAAGAGTTGTAGGTCACAAAAGGATGAGG
>NW_015113101.1:171793-246080 GCF_001443285.1 Poecilia latipinna | reverse complement strand
TATATATATATATATATAAAGCTAAAATGCGAAAGAAAACTTCGATTAAACGTACAGAGCTGATCAGTTTACAGCTGCGTAGGAATCCAAATGATCCCTACGGCCCAGAAAGAGGCGCCACGGGGGGACTGGATTGCATTTCAAATTCAAGGTCAAAAAAGGGGTAGAAGGGGTATGCAGAAAGAAAAACAAATTGGAGAAACATTAAAGTTTTTGCTCCTGTCACATGGGCCTGTCCCATCACCGGTCTCTCTCTCTCTCTCTCAAGTCCACCGCACCAGTCCGGTCAGTAAACCTACATCACGCATGGAGATTTGCATAAGGAACAAATGGAAAATTTTACCCATAATTCACCTTCTTGCCCTACTAATCACACCCAATCAGCACAATCATTTTTTACTTAAACTGTTTCTTCTAACCTACCAGCAGTCAATATGTGGCAGGTCGCTCCACAAAACCACAGCAGCAACTTTCAAAACTCGGATCTCTCATAATCTTCTTGTCAAAAATGCCACCGGGAGGCTGAAAACATAAAGAGCTCGATAGGCACGAACATCACAAGCCTACGCTCTGCCTTTAATCTCCGAAATGCTCAATATGGCGTCTCATTCCTGCCCCACAATTAAAAGCCGAATATACACGTGAAATGTCCTGCTGCTTATTAAAACTCATACTCGTTCAAACAACACAAACAACAACAAAAAAAGACGAAAAAATGCAGCTGCTGGCTCCTCACTCCCAGCAGCAGCCCCCATGCAGCTCAGCGCAGTCGCAAAGCTCGCCCTTTGACAAAAAAAAAAAAAAAAAAAGCATTGGATTCCGTAATATAATAGTCACCCTACCGTTTCAAACATTGTAGGGAGTCCAGATGAAATCCGTGCCCTCGGTCAGTCCCAGCTGTTAAAACCCCCGCAATCTTTTCTCCAAAAACTACACACGCATCCAGCTCCCCGCACCGAAGCTGAGCTATACGAATCTTTTTTTTTTTTTTTAAATCAAATCCCGCAAAACAGTTTTTTTTTTCTCCTATCAGAGACGTTCGGATGTGGCCGGGGTCGACTGCTCTCAGAGGGGGGGAGTCTCTGTGGCTTTAAAGCCTCTATTCGCAAGAAGGCTGTCTCGACCTGTCCTCATGGAGCCGCTTTGTACCAAGGCGCACAGGAAGCGTCCTTACCTTGAACATAGATGAGATGATCTCCTTCCCCCCTTCTCCGCTCTTATTCGGATACGCGTAAAAAATGTGCGCTCTTGTTGGAATCCTGCTCCCGGTTTTTTTTGGGGGGGTATTTTTTCCTGCCTCTTGTCTGTCTTTTTTCTTTGCCTAAATGAAAACTGCCCCTGTGGTTTGTTATGAGAGGAAAGAAAGCCAATAATCCTTCTCTAAATAACAGAGCGGAGCTAAAAAAGAAAATTCTCGCTCCGGGCTGCCCGAGCGCCTCTGGGCCGGGGATTAGGCTACAATTAGCTCAACTCCACTCTCTCGCCTGGGCAATTTTCTCAAGGAAGAGAACGTGATACCCCACTATTCCTCAAATTATGACTTCACAGATAGAAACACTCTTTCTTTCTTTTTTTTGACGGAAAAAAGTGGAGCGGCGTGAAGTTGAGATTTAGAGGGGGAGCAGGAATCCAAACAGGGAAGTGTCAGATTCAGATTTAGATTTAGCAGATTTTAATCATTGTCATTTCTTCTGATGTAATAGGTCCTCAGGCAGTCCAGCTAAAAGGAATACAGTTCCATCTTCAGTCTGAATGGAAAGTTTTAAACCACGCAAGCAGCCATAGTCCTTCACTCAGACAGCATATAACTTGTTGATAAAGTCTCAGGTTAAAAAAAAAAATGTAAAAATGAAGTGATATCCTTGAGCCAATATCTTTCAGTGTCCCTTCTCTTCCCCCATTCACTCCTTCCTCCTCTCTCCCTCTCCTGCCTTAATGTCTGGAGTTGTAACGCCAAATTTCCTGCAGGCCATTAAAATCAAATGACGTTCATGGACATGCATGCATGCTGCTGCAGAAAGCGCCCTCACAACCTGCCTGCAGCCAAATGCGCCATTTCAATTATAGCGCAGGGCTTAGATGGAGATATCTGCACAGAACCCCCCTCCTCTTCAACTCCCTCCTCCTCCTCCTCTCTCCCAAGTGAAAAACCAGGCAGCCTCCAGACTTTTTTTTTTTTTTAGTTTTTGGAAAAGAAGATAGAGGCTGATTATTGTTATTTTACCCAGCAAAGAGAAGAGTGACACACAGCGAGCGCAGAAACGAAGAAAGAGAAAGGGTGGGTGAAGCAGGTGTTCGCACCTTAGGAAAGGATTATTTATTTATTTCTGTGTTTGTTTATTTGTGGGTAAATAACTGTGAATAATTGATGCAGCATTGAGCCCAGTAATTACCCTGTACCAGCTTCGTTCCAGAGGTGTCACGTTGGTTTCTTGATATTTGGCGCCAACCAGTGTAGAAACGTGTTACTGGTCCACAGGATCTACACGGAGCAGTCAGAGCTTCAGTCTCCTTCAAGGCAGTACCTTCCTTGGACTCTAGAGTTTTGAAAACAATGAAGTGTTACTTAAAAAAAATCTTACTAGTTATTTTCATTGCGAGTTATTTTATTTGTTAGATTTTTGCACCAGGCGACATTTACACACAAAACTGTTAGAACATTTTCTCTCCTTAATGACTCAATTGTTGTCACAATTGTTTTTATTTTCTATATGTCACCTATATGCTTCAGACCACCATGACGTCAGAGCTCATGACGTAGTTTTTGGGTTAATCTTTGACCTCCCGGATGAGTTGTTGATCAATTTCTGGTAGAATCCATAGTTCCATCATTCACAGGAAGTTGTCCAAGTCCTGAAGCAGCAAGGTTGTTTGCTTGGTTGCAGTTATTTTTACAAAAGTATTTTTGTCAGTAGTAGTTTTCACCTTGCAATACTCCCTTGGTTGTTGTTTCCGCCCATGTCTTTCCTTGTATTGAATCATAAAAAAAAAAAAAAAAAAAAACTTACTTCCTTCTCCTTTATACAGAAATCCCTGCCTGCGTGAACCTCCCTTTTTGAACTTTAACTTAAAAAACAAACAAACATGTTTTACTTATTTTGGACATTAAACAAACTCTCATGCTGTTCAAGCTTGCTGGAAACAAAAAGTTGTAAAAAGGATGAAAAATGCACTTTAAACATAAATAAATATTGTGACTTATTTATGCAACATCCTTCCTTCTCTTTAGGATATTGCAAAACACCCAAATGTTTATGGGTGCCCCCCACTGAACTTTTGGGGATTTTGTCGCATTACAGCCTGACTTTTTGCAACAACAACAACAACAAAAAAAGAAAATAGCAATTAAATGATACAAATAAGCGATATTGCTAGTGATGTATGACAGCCGTGGTGATAGGAGTGTGAGCATGCGTCTCTGCTAGAGGCAGGCCAACTTTTCGTATAATTAGAGGGACCTGAGCACGCCTCGGAGCGTTCCCACGTCAAACCCTCTGGCTCAGATTTGTTGTTTCCAGAGGTAAAAAACTGTAGGGGGGAGAAACAGATTTTTTTTTTCTCATTAAAGGAAACAAGCCTGGAGTAAGTTCAATTACATGAAGTATGCAGGGATGTTGTAAATTTAAAGATTTAAATAGCTTACAAAGTGGCCCCAGGCCCCATCAGTTAATTTCCTTAATTTATGGATTTTATCAGTGTCTGAGAGGAGGAAGTAGGTCATCTTCAGTATTTGCATACAGCTCTGAGATTTCAGGGAAAAAAAAATCCAAAAATATCTGCCCTCTTGACCATGACCTGAGGAGAGTAAAGGGTTAAACAGATCCCCCCTCCTTTAACAAGGAGAACGAAGAAGAAGCTGACGTTAATTTGGTCTAAGTAATGAGATTATTGATGTCTGGTCCCCAGGATGCAGGTGCAACTCTGTTAATGTTTTCATTAAAGGATTATCCCGCTGAATACACACGGGTTCAAATGCATTTCTAAGCCAAAAGTACAATTAACCCTTTACTACAGTGGACCGCTAATAAAAGCTTTTTCTTCTGCGTGAGGGTGGCACATTTATATTAGCTACCGTATTGGACTCTAGTGTGCTATTCTAGACACTGCCACCTACTGGTCAGTCATGCAAAAACATTCCTCAAACACAACCAGCAGTCTTCCAGAAATGCATAGCACATTTGGAATATCTTCCCTGTTGCTCCATAGTATTTGCCCTTTGCATGTTAAATATAGCTACTGGTAACATGCAGATGAACAAATCAACCATATTTAACCTGAACTTGCAATCATTACTGTAAAAACTGTTGATTATTTCAGCAGTACGGAATATTTTGCGAGTGAAAAACATTAGGATAGTACCAAGCTGCGTTTTAGTTTCATCTACATGTAAATGTATGCTTAGTAGTTTCCCTTTCACCCGTATGTTAAAATGAAGCAGGCAAGTCCTTTCATCTTGTGTGTGCTCCTGAAAATAATTTCAAACATGTTTAAAAAGAAAATTATTTGTCTACGTTAGAAGTTGTTACAAACATAATGACACTGAATGAGGTAGTCATAATTCATGCGTGAAAGGACTGATATTGATTTCTCCATAATTATGAATTAAGATGTTTAATCTGCAGCAAGATGCTGCATAAATCCATCAAAAATATCACAGTCTCTTTCAGACGTCATATGCTAATGACATGGATGAATTAATGCATGACCCTATACCAGTAATAACTTTGCCTCTAGGTCCAAAAGCAGGTGCTATTAGTGGTGCCGGCTGCTTAAAGTGGCACAGAGGACATCGCCATGTCTGTCTCTGCTTCCAGCATTGTTCTTGCAGCAAAGGAAAGCTGTAAAGCTTTTCTACTTCCTATCAGGGAGTCTTTCTTATTTGCATCCTCAGTGTTGCCAATTGAAATCACTCTCTCACTTCAAATACATTTACAGACCATGGGATAATCTTTTGCTAGAAACAGAAATAACTTCAAGTTTTTTCTTGTAAAAAAACAAAACACTAAACCAAATTTAGTAGCAAGTACAGGGACTCCAGTACATAGTACCATTAGTGGTACTTTATTGTAATTTAGCCAATTTGTAAGCATGATGCAGCACTATTAGTCAATAAGTTTACAGCAGATGCATCCTTTTGTTCTAAAACTTTAAAATTTGTTCTCCATAGTGTCCAGAGTCTGGTAATTCTTCCATTTATTTAATGTGCAGTTTTTATTCTATAACACCAGATGTATCTTTCCAGACACACATCTTTCTAAAATCCTGCTGTATTTGTTTTCATGTTTGTTTCATTCGTTTTAATTTGTACTGTACATACAAACATAAAAGCTTCATACATTTATATCCTCACTTGATTATCCTGAAGCAATGCATTTTGATCAAAATTAGACATTCATGTCTATTGTCGTCAGTGCATGTAAGAACATAAAATATTTAGATATTTTGTCAAAAGCATCCAACAAACAGCTTGATTTCTAAGCGCATCATCTTCTCATGTTTTTCCCGCATGAGGCTCAAACCTTGAGGACATTTATCAGACATTATTTGATTCACCCAGACCAAGTGCCTCATATACTGTACATTTAGGTGAAAACAGTAGGTACATTACAGTCAGCCAACCCCTTAAATGAGAGCATTCGCAAGAATGTCTTTCAAGCGTATCATATCTGATCAACACTTGCACTTTCCCCTCTGGCAGGTGGAGAAAGTTTGAAAAGAACATTCAGAACTCGCTTTAAGTCATCTGCATGCCTTGTGGATCCGGTTGCTGTCAATCGCTCGGTTCTTGGAGCCATTTGACATTCTGCTTGATGTTGGTGTGTGTCTGAGGTGCAGCAGCGACACTTATTGTTCATTATTTCAGAGAGAGAGAGAGCGCGGGAGAGAGAGAGAAAGAGATGGAGGATGAATGGGGGAGGGGGTAATAGGGTGTCAGTTTATTAATAGAACATGCGTTTTGTTGCACACAAACACCTAACAAGCACAATGCAGAATTCCCTCAAGTGCTTAAGGCCAGCAATTAAGTTTCCGAAAAAGCGGCAGCACAAAGAGAGTGTTTACTATCTGTATACTTCTGAGAGTTGGTGTTATGAGTCAATTCTACTTTAACAGGCTGAACGGCAATGGCGCTAAGGCAGCCAGGATTTCTCCTCGGTTCCTTCAGTATGCTCCTGTGATTGATTGAGTCACTGAGTAAACATGAATTAACCGAGAAATGGAACAAACACAAAATTTCTGCATTTTGGCAGATTCCATATTATACGTCGTCCTGTTGCTCCACAAACTTCAAAGTAGTTTTTTCCACATCTACAGACTGAAACTTTTACCAATTTTTCTTTGAGAAACAACTCAAGCTCAGTCAGATTTGATGGAGAGCTTCACCTTTAAAACCTCTGTTGGGGCATTCTTACACCTGGACTTTGACATCTTCCTATGAAATCTGACAATCTCCATTTCTATGGCAAATAAATAAAGCATCTCACAAAGCATGAAGCTGCCACCACCATGTATCACTGTGGAGGTAGTGAATCCAGAGAGAAGTGCAGCTTCGTGTTGACCAAAAAGTTCAATCTTTTACAACAGATTTCTCTCTAAGAGTTACAGGTGTAGCTCCTCCAAAGATCCCACTGTCATATTGGCTACTTTTCTTATCAATGTAGATAGACAATCAAAATCTGTGCTACTTTGTGCTGGCATACAACATGAAACCCCAACTTAAGTTTGTAATAGTAAGTTTGAGATGTGTGAATTATTTTTGGAAGCCACTGTAAATACATAAGTACGTCTTTCTTTCGTGGTCTATTATACTTCTCTCACACCAGGCCAAGTATTGATTTATGAGTAAATCACAATAATTTGCTGATATTTTGTTTTAAACTGGAAGTAGTTGAGCCTGAAAAACAAATTAAAACACAAATAGTGTTTTTTTTTAGCTGTCAGTGGCATCGATCTTCTCATCTGAGGGATGTTTTGTATCTATCTTGTATTTTAGTTAAATAATCTCTTTTGCTGCCATCAAGTGGTCTAAAGCTCTAATCACAGAACCAAAGTACAACCTTTCATGAACACCTGTAACCTGTTACCTCCGTGTTGTCAGGTAGCAAAGCTCTGATCATCATTTTGGCATTTACACGCTTTTTTGTTTTTCAAATGCTACAGTATGAATGCTGCAAAAACACAGACAGAAATGTTCAAAAGTCTGACATTTCCTCTTCATCCTCATGATGAGGCCAGCTCACTCTGCTGCTGTTTTCATCACCGTCTCTATTTTTCCCAAAACTGTAATCCTCTCTGAAGTTTTTTTTTTTTTTTTCGTAAATCTTGTGAAATGTGTTATTCTGCTTCTGGCTTCCAGAGAATCCAGCTTCATGCCTTGAATGTGTGAACAGAGGAAAAATGATCTTTTGCTTTGGTTGCTGCTACTATTTGGTTAGCAGTAACAACGTGAACAGTGTGATGTCTCCGATCACATCTGGTATGCATCACATACCATTCCTCCCCACTCTGTGTGCCTCGGGGGGAAGTCCCTGGCACTGCGGAGCACCCACAGTCCTCATTAGAGTGCATGTGTCATGATGGCATCAACCCACAGCCTTGACTTATGCTTTATATTTACAGTCATCCATCAGAACACTGTCATCACAACAGTCAAAAAACATGGGTTTTATCTTGAACGGTTGGAACTGATGTTTGGAAGTCCTGCTACGTTCGGCCTCCTCCAGGGCCTTTCTTCTGTCTGCAGCCATGTTGCTGTGTCCCATAAAGGGCTGAGATTTGAACTGGAGTCCCTGTCCTTTTGTTGTTCGCGGAGCTCCCTAACAGCACAGAGGAGGGACAGGGTTTGATGTGTCTTCTGAAGGCCCGCTGCTTTGTCAACACTGAGGCCCCTGCACTGACACTATGGAAGCCGAGCGCCTGAGGGTGACAGCGGAGGGGGGGTGGGTGTAGAAGGGAAGGGTGGGTCACCGCAAAAAAAAGGAGACAGACAGAGTAAGAGAGACTAGAGAGGCGAAGGGGGGGAAGGGTGCTTGCTAGTGTGGCCAGCGCCCAAGGCTAGTGCAGAGTGCTCTGTGCAGCAGACAGCCTGATAGGGACTGAGGCTGCTGGCTGATGACATTTTATGGTCACAACATGCAATCCCACCAACTTTAGCTGGTGAAAATCCAGTTTTCATACACGAAAGATGTGATATTTGCTCTTCTTTTGCTTTGTTGTTTCAGTTTCACATAGAGTTGATGCAGTTTTGCTTGTCTTTATGTTATTTCTTTTACAATATACAAAACAGTGGGGGGGTAAAACAGTGTCTCTAAAAATCAAGCCAAAAATCACACGTTCTTAAGTGTTCATATTTTCAAGTAATTGTTAGCATAAATGTTTCTAAAACAGAGATGAAACAATTCAGCTGGCATTGATCTGAAGTTGTTTAATTAGCAGAAGATAAAACAAACTTGCATAAAACAGTTTTGACAGAGAATAAAGCTGTAAAATTAAAATTAATTCTTAAAAAGCACATTAGGAAAATACATTTCCTTTAAGTAAATTATATTATGAGCAATTTTACCTGTTTATAAACAGTGGATACTTTCTTTGTCCAAACAGTTGTTTAAATATGTGCTATTTTAACCGTCGAAGTGTGTTAACTTTATATCTGAACTCAAAAATGAGTTGAAACAAGATGAAAAAATATTTTGAATACGCTACATTTCTCTGTCGATACGATTTAAAACATGAACAGCTTGACACAAGTTGTAATTGTAGATGATGAGAACCACTTAATGAATTACATTAATATTCTTCCATAATCTCTCAATAAAGGAACATTTTAATGTATTATAAAGGTCGTCCAAGGGCCAGAAGCAGTTTGTCTTTTTTAAGGTGTTTCATAACCTTTGAATTCTACACATCAACTTTTTCATCCACTCCTTGCCATCTGAGATGTTGCTCAGTATCAGTTTCTTTTTACAGTCCGATTGACAGCACGTGTCATCTCAAGGCGCGTTGCTAAAAACAAATCAATTCAATCTGATTATTCATACATTCAAATTGATCCTAGTTATCAAACAAAGCAGTAAGGTTACATTTATTATTAAAATTGGTTAAAGAAAATGTTGATTAAAGTAATCCCTGCATATTGGATCAGCCATTGACTTGCAGCATCCTCTCCTCCTAGATGAGCATGCAATGTCTCTGTGACTTTGCAGCAATCCCTCATGCCAAGCATGCATGTAGCGACAGTGGAGAGGAAAACTCTCCATTAACAAGAAGAAACCAGCAAATGCTTGGACACACACTAATCAGACCAAACATTATGAGTGCTGATAGGTGAAGTGATTATGTCTTTGTCATGGCAACTGATTGTCAGAAACAAGGGACAAGTGAAGATTTTGCCTCAATAGATAATGTGTTAAAAGCTGCGGCAAATGAGCAAGGTGAAGCCTTTAACTGGATTAAATGAGAAACACATTTTGAGGGCCAGACAACTGAACCATAGTGTCTCAACACTACATATCAAAATATGTCTAAGGAAGGAACATTGTGAACAATCCCATATATGTTATGTACTGTAAAAAAGTCAGAAGACCTACAGCATCTACTGCTAATATGTTGGTGCTTCATACCATCACAGAACTGGATCATACTTCATTTGACCTAATGTTAGCCTTTCTTTCCGTCAGATACTGTACTTCCATCAATTTTTTTAGTCAGCCACAGTTGGTTTGAGGCATTCTTTACTTAAACTGTTTGGTCAGTAGGTGGCAGTGTGTAGAATGAGACAAAACAGAGAGTCCAATGAAGTGACATTAAAAGCAGGTATATCATCCACACTCGTGCATACAGAAAACAACTTCTGAATAGATTTCTACTGCAGCAAAAAAGGATAATAAACAATTTAAACTTACCCAAGTTTCTTCTTGCTGAACTTAAATCAAGTGAAGAAACTAATATTTTGGAAAAAGGACATACTTGTACAAATTACAGGTCAATAACTGATTGTTCTGAGTTTTCTGTCTGGCTGGGTGTTTGAGCAGATTTGAGCAGCTGCAGTTTCTGAGATGGAAAGATGGAGTTCAGCTCACAACAAACTCAGGAACAAATCTGGAGAGTTAGAAGAGGAGGAGGAGAGAAGCTTTGGGTGAGGAAGGCAACAAAAACACTAATTTGCAGAGGATAAACAATAAAAGCGAGATTAAAAACAGGAGGGCAGAAAAATATGTGAGTTTATTTTAACTTAAATTGCAGATTATAATTCCTGTGAATCGGCTCTTGGATTAATTATATGCCTACAATTCACAGTAAAGAGTGAAGAAAACAAATATTAATGGTTACATTACAAAAGTGCAGTGAAACAATAACTTATACTATAAGTATCTAACCTCCTGGTGTTTTTTGACAGAGTTATACAGAGCCAGTCACTTGTGATGTATTTGTTTTTTGCGGTGAATCACAGTCTGAATGTGTTCTCCATCCTTCGGGGATCCGGGCAGGAATGAGCCTGGAGCTAGCCGGAGGAGCTTCTTGCTTCTGGGAGAGCCTGATGCAAGGTGAGAAAACAAGTCGCTCACTTTGTGATAAGTGGTCATAAGTACCATAAGTTTCCATTCTGCACCCAAAACTACTGCTGACGGTTTCGTACATCATGTCTGACTCCTGTGTATAATCTCTGCGGTGAGTTGTCAGTTTGAGCCAGAAATCCTGTCAGTTTATTGCTCTGCTATTTGACATCATCTCCTGCTGAAAAAGGAATAAAGTAGGCGACAGACAACAAGTACTTCTGGAAAACTGTCAGTTTATTCTTTTGCCTGATAACTACTGCAGTACTTTGAAAAATCATTCACAGACTTTCAGCTTTCCACACAGTTTTTCACATTCCAGCCACAAACTTCAATTTATTTAATGTCAAAGATGAAGACAAATTAGTGCATACTTGTGAAGTAGACACATCTTTCAAGTTTTGTGACAGATTGCGGATCGTAATTAGGCCTGTCAAACACTCCAACAACTGAATATGGTCTGATCTTAACCGGGGGGGTCGAACTCATTTTCATTTCAAGGTCATGAATGTCCTTAAAGTGCTGGTTGTGGCAGAATGTGTTAATAAAACCACCCAACAACCAATTGTTTATATATTTAGTTTCTCTGCCTTTGGTGAAAACTTCTGAAAGTGAAATAATAACTGAAGTATTTCCACGCTGATGTAATCTTGACCTATTGGATTGTTGTCACATTTGCCTGCTATGTGAACATGTCATTGAATGCACCATTACTTTTATTGTTTATCAGACAGTCCTTGAGAAAAATTAAAGATCAATTGGAAAAAATCAATTGTCATATTTTGACAATGAACAAAATATACCAGTAAAACCACCAAGAACTGGTGGAGAATCACGAAATGTGACATCTAATTGAGATTATTGCCTGCACATGAAAGAAACTCTTCAATCATGTCACAGCTGAAACTTAGGAGTGGAGCAATTTTTCTTTAAATTGATGCCAGAAACTGGTAGATACTTCCAAGAAATGTCTAAATTAAGTTATTTCATTAACTTATTTCTAAAGCGTGTAATACTGCCAATTTGATTGAAGGGTGTTCTAACCTTTTTTTTCAGTTATAAAACACAGTTTCGTTATTTTGTTCAATGAATAAAATAACAATGCTTATTATAAAAATGAGATCAAACATTGAAATGTAAACATTTCTTAGTACCAAATGTTTTCTTAAGTTGCTTTCTGGGATATTAACTGCATTAGTGTAATATACTTTGCTCTTATCAAGTTGAATTTAATTTTCTTGTTGACTTTAATTAAAACATGGTGCCATGACAACATATTTCTCCCTTACGTTTGCTTTTTTGTTTAACTTACATGTTTTAAATCATTAAATTAATTTAAATAATAAATTCATAAATTGCAGTTTTTAAGGGAAGACGATAAAAAATAAAACCTAATAACTACCATCAAGCAGCTGGAGCAAAAAAAAGTATTTTATTTCTCTTCACAGCCACATTTGAGATTTGGGAGCATGTATGGGTCATTTCAGGTCAGTATTTCCATCTGAGATGTTCAGACTTTGAGTAGGCCACTTCAAAAGCATCGTGGTAGAGTTTTTGTTATGTGCTTCAGATCATTTGTCCTGACGTAAATCCCCAATGAGATTCTGCTTAAGGCCACAAGCTGATGGCCGCACGTTCTCCTTCTGAAGTTTTTGGTGGACAGCAGAATCCCTCAAAAACCGCAAGTCATCCTGATCCTGAGGAAGCAAAGTAGCCCCTTACCACCACACAGAATATGACTCCATTTACATGGCACGTCATCAAAAATCTTACCTGAACATTAAACTTCTTCTTTCTTTTATTCATGGTTAGAACCTGTTCAGGCTTCCGCTTTGCTTTCCTTTCCTTTCCTTTTTTGCGCTGGAAGTTCTCGTCTTTGGAAACTTTGTCATTGTCTAATGAACACTACCACACTGTGCCCTGCTCATGAGCGAGCTGCTGTGAGTCGGCATGGTGCACCTGCCGTCTGCCAGGCAGCCACAGCGCTGCAGCCAGCCTCCAGGCGCTCCTAGATAACTCCTGTCTGATTAGCTCCTTAGGAGGACATTGTTCCAAAAGCAATTCACTCGACTCCCAGTATTAATTTAGTCCCAAGAGAGAGGCCCATCCATCCTAGGTGGGACGAGCTGCGCTCTGGGCCTGCCCTTCGGCCTGCTAATAGCACGGCACCTCCTGGCCTGTCACTATAAGTGATAGTCTCTGCAAGTTTGTTCCCTCCTTGTGTGTTTCTCCCATCAGGCATGGCGCCCACTTCCCTCCACTTCCCTCGTTGTTTCTTTCCCCCTTTATCAGCTGTGGTTTAGGGCAGGTGTCTCTTCTGTCACTTTCATCACTCACGCTGCTTGAAGAAGGGAAGACACAGCTCTGAACATGATGGGAGAACGGGGATGATTCATTAAAAGCTCGCCTTCAATCTTTAAAGGGAGCAGGAGAGGGTTAAAGCTGGTGGACCTTTGGATGTTTGTGGGAGATGAGAGGAAACCCATACGTCTACTTTTTCACAATTTGACATTTGGAAAAAAAATTTTGCTTAATGGAAACACGCAAATTCTGAAATAACTTTTGTCTTTTGATCAAAAGTTTTGACGTTGGGACGAGGTCGTTTTTTGGCCACCCTGAAATTAGTTTATTTTTGAAAACTGCAATGGAAATATTAAAAAAAAAAAAAAAAAAAAAAAAAAAAAACATGATTCACATAATCAACAACCGGATGTTGCCACTGCAGCAAACCACAAAGAAGAAGATGACAGGAAGTAGTTGGAGAATCATGATGCAGGATGTTTTTTAATGGCTTATCCTGTGAACAAACTCATCCACGTGTGATTTTAATCACATTTCTTATTTAATAGAAACACTGCAATTGCAAAATTCAACATTAGCAGAATATTGACAAAGGCCTGTGCACATTTGTAATGGAAAGTCAGTTACTGGTGCAATCTTCAGGAATACAGATACATAGTGCCTTTTAAAATTACTTTCCATTTTTTGATATTTTGTCACATTATACCCACAAATCTCAGCATATTTTATTGGGGTTTTATGTTATGAACCCTAATACGGTGCCCAAGTCCAGTCCTCCAAAACCGTAGTTCAACAATGTTTGGATGCATCTGTTCTCCAAAGCATCTGAATAAAATGGATGAAATCCCTCATCAGCAGGTCATTCAGTTCTGCAGCAGCCTGGTAACAAGTCACTTATTTGATTCCAGTGTATTTTCAAAGGGATGCAGCTAAACATTGCAAGAAAATTACCAAAACCATTTTTACTTTCATTCACTCATTTTCTGATGAACTCTGACCAGCTTATTGGTGAGAGATGAAGAAAAGCATTAGTGCAGGGCTCATCGCTGTCCTGTCAAAAAGATTTCCCCACATAAACTTTGAATCTGAAGCTCCTGCAGAGTTACCATCTTTTTGTCTGATTAATGCTTTCGTTGCCACACCTTTTGGGTTAACTGGGGAACTTTGTTCCATATGCTTTCCATTTTCTCATTAATGGATTAAAAAGTGATTTATAACTTAACAGGATTTTTCTTTTCCTTAGCTTTATCCTTTGCCTTTCTTTCATGTTTCTCAGTCTTCATAAAGCTCTCCTGTTGACTAATACTCTCAAACAAACTGCTAAGGTCTTCACAGAACAGAAGTATTTATTAAGTTAAATTAGATGACTTCTGGTAAGTAGTTACATAAGACTTTATTTAGGGGCATCAGATTAAACAAATAAATGTTGAATGATAAAAAATTGTTGGTCACACCAAATACCCTTTTCCTAAGAATCCACACAAAAGATAGCAAAAGATATTATTTTTAATATTTGAAAACTCGGGTTTCTCAAGACAAATTGGAGTTATTTGTCAAACTGTTTCTTCCTCACGTTTCTAAGCACCCTAGATGCTGGTATGTGATGCCTTTTGCACAGCCAAGAGAGTTTGCATCACTGCATTCAATACTGGAACATTGTGCTCCTTTTAGGAGGGAACAGTCAGGAACAAGTGTTAAACACTGCAGCATAAAATCAGCTGAAAAAAAGCTCACCCACCTCTGTTCTGATGCCATGAAATGAAAGCAAGTTAATTCATTCAGTATCCATGTCAGATGTCTTAACTGTGAAAATACGCAAGTTGGCTTGCAAGGGTCAAAGGTGATTTTGAAATAAAAACATGTGATGCGTAATCACGCTCTTCTAGCACTCTCATGACAGAGTCTTTCCTTCCTTCTCCTGTCCATCAACATCATCATCCAGATGTTCGCCTCAACTCTCGGTGTGTTCTCATATTAAAAATACATCCGCAATATGCTGTCATTAAACCCGAGGGGAGGCATGATGGTATAAATACGAGAAAGCAAAGCAATGCGGCATTTTATCAGCTCAAATGTTTCAGGATTTCTTGACAGTTGTGTCAGCTTAGTAGCAAAACTGCCTCAAGGTTAAAGAAGCACTCAGCCCACAGTAGCTTGCGTGACCTCATTATAAAACCTGTGTTTATTGATTCGACTTCATCAAAGCTGCTGCATAATTTATGTCTATTTCAGTGTGTAGCCTAATTAGAGGACTTTTGTGGATGTTTTAGTGTCAAGATAGCAGACTGACAGATGCTGACGGCAAATTGCTTGAAAAAGTGCTCATTTCTATACTGTGCATACCTCCATGTCAAAGACTGAGCATCACTCTGGGAAACGCGGTAGCGGTGTTCGGCGTTAGCAGCATATCAGATGCAGCACTGCCATCATGTGGCTGTGCTTCACATGTCCTGGGAAAAATGAGAAAATACTGTTCGTATACTGTGTGTTAACAGCATGCATGAAAACATAATGAAATCTGCATAAAAACAGATCTGGCAACTGAAAGGGGGAAAAGAAACCACTGATTATTTATTTAGATTTAATACCTGAGAATAAAGACTTTTCAGTTACACTTTGCAGATAATATCCATGAACTAAATTGAGGTTTTAGATGAGACAAGTACAGACAAACTGCAGGGTGATAATATTTTTTCAAAGCCTTCACTGTGACATTAGCGGTGACTCTGTCCAGGAACTGGGGAAATTCATTTTTTTCAGTCTAAATATGCTCATAATAAAGATTATTTTTTTTTTTTACCTAAATAGGATTATTGGGAAGTGTACACTAAACATACATAACGTTGAAGACTTCTTTCCTGATGGCCGGGATTCAGGATTGAACCGTTTCTGTGAAAACAGTTCAGTTGAATTCAGTGAAGTTTATTTATACACAATAAATATCATCTCAAGAAACTTTACCAAAAAAAAAAAAAATTAAGACCTGAAATGGTTTGAGATATCAATAAGACAAAATCTCAATGTAGCTGACCACTAATGTGAACAAGAAACAAGAAAAGACAACATGAAAAGAAACAAATGCATTTTGTTTTTGTTAAAGTATTCAGATCGCTAATAGGAGGATTAAATCCTCCCCGTCCCTACAGTAATTTGAGCCATGACCTAAATTCAAAGATTTTAAATAAACCTGGGCTTCTTATCAATCCCCTTGTCAGGAAGTCATGTTCAAAAAGTCAACACCTAAAGTTGAGTTGCTTCTGTCAGCAAGTTGGTGATTTTTTTCAAAGGCTCTGTTACTCATGAGGGTGTGAAAGCAGCTGAGCGAGTGTCTCTTTTGTCTACAGTACAACGTGTGTGTCTGTGCCTCGTTGTGTTTGTGTGATAGAGGGCTGTCGTCAGAGAATCAGCAGGAACCTGTCATCTGCCATGTTAATGCTGTCTCGAAGGCAAACATGAAGATTAACTGAGGAAGTCAGTACAATAATGCCTGAAAAATAGAGCAAAGTCAGTCCTGCCAACCGAGGGAAGGTTGATTCTCACTTTGGGAAAATGTTTGGTTGCCTCTCTTGTATGTCTGCTCTGGGCCCTTAAGCTGATTTAGCAACACAAGCATGCGCTCTTCAAAGCATGTCAAGATTTTCCACGCACACTAATGAGGTAAATGGATGGCTTTTGTTTTCCATGCAGTTTTAGCTGCGCCCAAAGTGCTCTCACGACTTTGTACAATGCTGCTGCCAAAACAAGCCTTGAGCATTTAATCAAATTTCTAACTCTACAGTCTGATCAATTTATGCTGCAATATTCATCTGCCACAGCAGCACACACATGATCTCATATTCATAGAAACAGCTCGACAAAGGAGAGAGCACCGCTGTTTGTCTTATCAAAACAATGGCATCTCACAAGATGAAATGGTAGCATGATTTAAAAATGCGGCTGCTGCCACAGCGAGAGTTGTTTCAGAACATGATTGTACATTCAGAGATCGTAAAGTACCGGCTCTGATCTAATCACAGAATGGAAATGAAACAAATCCTTTCCCTTGGAACCGACAGGCACCAGCAATGTGATGGAAGAATAAAGGCTGCAATTTGAAATGACTTGCATCTCAGAATAAAAAAGTTGCTCTTGTAGACATTAAACATGCATTTGTGAGATGATGTGAGCACCTTCGGGGAATTTAATACAACTTTGATTTCTTTATGCCAAACAATCATTTAGCGCTGGTTTCAACACCTCAGGCCTGTGCTGCAGTGAATATTTACCAGCAATGGAAAAATCTGATGGGAATCACAGTGAGGGGAATTTATGGGCCAACGACGATGTGGAACGACTTAAGAGTCACAGACAGAAACCTTCAAATATTAGGATTGAATTTATGGATGCTCAAGATGGAGAGGTTGTTCTCAAAGTATGCTTTGCTTTTACTCTTTGTATGAACAGCATCGGTTTTGTAAAATAATTCTCATTTCTCATTTTTTAAGCAAAGTTTTATAAAAGGTTGTTTATATTCAAAAAACCCTTTTCTGAATAAAAGTGACAAAAGACTCCTTAAAAACACTTGACACTCACCAGCTATTCATAACCAAACAAAAATTTGTTGCACATTGCTATCATGCTCTCACAGAGCCTCTCTGTGTTATCTAAATGTAGTAATAAAATACCAGGATATTTTCTAAATATTTTCATTAATTGTGAAGTGGTGTGATAACCTTTGCTAATCTGTAAAATTTGAAAAAGTAAAGCAGTATCATGACCTTTCAAAAATCCTTCAGAAATCTATTCTGAACAGTGAAGAGTACCTCTCTTATTAAGAGACACTCTGACACATATTTACTAAACATGTCTTTTGAAAATAGCACTTCAGGGTCATACTTTTAGATACACTCAGATTATTCACAGCAACCTTTCAGAGGTTTGTGGAACATATTTTCAAGATACAAATCCAAATAAATTTGGAAGCAAATAGATCTGTGTAAAGTTAAGTCAGAGAAGTTTGTGATCACCTACAATTGTCATAAGGACAGTTTCCGGTGTTTTTCCATCCCGTGTTACAGGCGCCGACAGCCAGCATCCTCTGTCTTCCTTCAGCCTCTGTGAGACAGGCCCTAACTCTGCAGGCCACATGAAAGTGGTGTGGGTTTGGAAAATAGGGCGATAAGTTTCTCAGCGATGTGTTCAGCATGCTCCAGCCTGTCCTTCCTGCTCCCCATCGAGCCGTTCTGTCACTCAGCTGGATCCTCTATGAGAAGCTCAAGATAGATACAGAGCAGTGCAGAAAGAAGCTTCACCTGCACCGCATCCCAAGCACTTTAAAGTTATCCGTTATAGAGGCTAAAATCAATAGTTCTTCTCTACAAGATTTATTTTAACCTTTGTTGGTTTATTAGCTTCAAAAATATGTTTTAAAGTTGCAGAAAGTTGTGCTTCTTGAGAGCGAATCTTAACAAATAGCAGGGAGCTTAATGCTGTTGTACACTACTGTATGGTAATATATTCTAAACTTTTCAGTCAGATATTTTTCTATATTTGTTAGGATTATCTTGATCGGCACAGCAACAAGACAAAGACCAATAAATGAGTTGCCAAACGAGCCAGAAAATGCTTCATCACTCAGCTTCCACTCTGAAAACTAAACAATCCTGTAAACTCTGAGCTGCAGTCTGTCATGTTTAGACCAAAAGGTCCAGAGTCCTCAGCTTGACAGAAAAAGAAGTGGAGATAACCCAGTACAGAAACAGCTAGCTAGACTAACCAAAATAAAACATGAAGTTATTAATAGAAACAACAAAAACAACTCTAGATGTAAGAAAGTTACCATATTTTCTGGACTATAGAGCGCACCCCACTCTAAGCTCCTCCCACAAAGTTTAAATAAATAAATAAATAAATAAATAAATAAATAAATAAATAAATAAATAAAAAAGCTGGAAACGTATATTTGCCGGACCGGGCTGGTGTCTCCGCCGCTCTGGGTTTTCCACAATAAATCTGCTATTAAGGATGCAGCCCTCCGTCTCCAACGCCGAACCAAAAGCTGCATCATATGAACTTCTTCGTGTGGTTTCCATGATGAGGGGGTATGAGCTTCAGTCGTGCCTGCTGCTAGCATGTGCTTCAAAAGAAAATTAGCACTTTCTTCTTTGATTTCCAATTTTGACTCCCAATGATTCGCTTCCTGCTAAAGAGCCCCCTGGTGGTTGAAGAAAAATCCACAGAAAAACCGCACCGGGTCATAAGCCACATAGTTCAAAGCGTGGGGGAATGTATAGTCCGAAAAATACGGTAACAACCTAAACATTATAAACAAAGCCCAACACTAGACAAAGTGGTTAAACTTTGTGACCAAAATTTAGATTGTTACCAATTATTTTTTTAAAAATTAAAATTTTCTTCATTTTTAAAACAAATGTTGAGATTGTTTAAATAGATGTATTTGACTTGCTTGAAGTTTGTTTGCTTTTTCCTACCACATCCTTATTTTATTCAGGCAAAAAAGGATGCAGTAGCCAGCAGTATCTGCAACATAATGGTTTGCATGATTTAAACAATGGTAAAACTGAATGCTAATAATGCAAATAAAATATGAAAACTGATTACATAACTTTTATTTGTAGATGATCTTTTTTTAAGCTAAGTAGTAAATGAAAGTAAGAACAGTCAGCATGGCATATGCTGAACCACAATGTGAAAAAATTCCATTAAATTAAACCCTTATATTTCTTTACAAAATAAATTAATACTAAAGAAAGAATATACTACCAGAACAAGAAAAGCTGATGAATCCCATACAGGGGTATTCCTCCACACATTGGCAAGAGAGATAAGGGCAGAGGGAGAATAAAATTCAAGAAACGAGTCGCTTCAGGTCTGATAATTTCTCTAAGGCCTCATAAACAAAGATGAAAGTGTAGAAGAAAAATAGGCGTGTTTTTTGTCCACAAAACTCTCGTTAGCATTTTGCTTTCAGGAATCACAGAAAAAAAAAAAAAAACCTCAAATGACAACAATTTTCATGTATAGTCTAATAAAACACAAATTGATTTCACACCTTCTTTGTTTCGAAAGAAGGTGCTCTCTTACTTTCTGCGAAATCTGTTCACAGTTTAAACTGTATCCCACTAAATGTTTTATTACAACTGTACTTTTACAAATACTTTTACATACATTTTTTTATGTTTGAATTTTCTGGGTTTCTAAGCTGATTTGAAAATATGTAACCAAAGTAACAAAAAATGTATAATTGAACATTTTAGAGTTTTTGAAAGTTTAGCTGTTTTTTATTTATGAATTAATTTTTAACCTGAAAGTTTAGCTGTTTTTTATTTATGAATTAATTTTTAACCTTGGCACCAGTCACGGCCCATCCAGACCTTTTCCATACCTGCTTATCCTTGCAGAGTGGTAGGGAGGGGAGTATGACTGTCCATGCATGAGTTTTCTTTTATCTGTGTTATCTGGGGCTTTTTGCGGAAGGTACTTGAGGAGTTTCAGCTGCTTGTAATGCTTATAAATGATTTTTGAGCTTTGCATTACAAAAGCAAAAGCTGTGACCTTCTTGGTATGGATTGAATCCCCCATGGCTGCCTCTTGTCATCGTTGTGGCAGGATATGAACTGTTCCCAGACAGGATCTCAATGAGTTAAAGCTGCAGTATGTTGCTTTTGTAAAAATAAAATACATCTTGATTTGCTGGTTTGTTAATGTTCCAAGCCTTACCTGTGTTCATGGGATTTGTATTAGAGCTGAAACGATTCCTCAAATTATTTGAGTACCTCGATTATTAAAATTCCTCGAGGAAAATTCATCTGCCTCTAAGCTTTATTAAATTATGTTTTATTATGTAGCAGTGTGATGTTGAATTGTGAGGTGTTTTGTCAGGATTTGGGGGCAAATAGCGTGGCATATGGTTGGACTACGACAGCATTTCTGCTGTCGGACGCGGTCTCTCTTTCTCTCTCAGCATATTGAGAGAGAGAGAGAGAGAGACCAGTAGCATAGCTCTGAGAGAGAGAAATCTGATTCCTCGATTAATCGTAAAAATACTCTATAGAGTACTCGATTACTAAAATATTCTTTTACAACAGCCCTAATTTGGATTATGACAGAACAGGATCCCGAAGACAAGCGTATAAAATTATGGTGTCTGTGTTCAGTCTTTGACTCGGAGTGAAGAGCTCTGTTATTCAGGAGGACAGGTAAGATTTGAACCTCTTCTTTACATCAAAAAAAAAAAATCGTTGAGGTGATTAGTGTATCTGAATAAGAGCCCCCCTCCCCGGAAAGCTAACATTTCAGAGTTTTCAGGTACATCCCACACAGAGGAGGAGACCCTGAGGGAAACCCAGCATTCAGGGGAAAGATCCCTTCTGGCTTACGAACAACATGGAGTCCACCGAAAGGAGCTGGAGGGTGTTGGTGGGGAGATGAACATCTTACTCTCCCCTGCAGACCTATTACCTTACAATCTAATCGTAGATAATCCCAAAGGAAAGGTTTATGTCTCTGAAAAGTCTAAAACTTTTCTTTTCTATCAGTTATGCCAGACAAGTTCTGTCAGAGGAATACACAGCAGTATTACACATAAAATCTGTCAGAATGCATCGTCCTGAAACAAATCTTGACTTTGCATAATCTAGTGAGAAAATAAAAGAATGAAAACACAGTGAATATGCTAAAAGACAGTTTTATTAGTAGACACTCATCAACCAGAAATAACCACCTGAAAAAGGTCTTCCTGAAATACACCATTAGATAGGCAGTGTAAAAATAAGGCAAAGGGCTTAAGATAATCAGTTTCACACATTTGCACCAAGAATAGGTTATACATTCACTTGTTACTGTAGTTATGCTCATGATAAATTTGTCCCCAGTTACCTCAACACAACATTGTCACAACACTTTGCAATAACTGCTTTGGCAACAGCTTGGCAAAAAGGACAGTTTACCCAAAACCTCAACAATAGGTAGAACCTGGCAATGAAGCCAAGTACGTCTCAACAAAATGTTCATATAATTAACACCAGTTAAAGTCTGTATTGTTCTGGTGACACTGTTTTCATGGAGCCTGTTATAATGTGTGGCATAGATTTTATGAATTATAATTTATTGTATTCAACAGACAAATTAATTTCCTCATTTTTCATTTTTCAACACAAACATTTCAAGAGAGCAAAAGCGCAAAGCGGAATAATGATTAATTAGGTTCTAATAGGAGCAAAAACATAAATATATTTTAGTTACGTCATATCAAATTGTTACCTTGAAGTTATTGTCTTGTGTGTCAGCAATTTAGTCATTTCCCCCCTCAATTCAACCTGCAAGCTAAAACTAAATCAATGTAAATGTAAATGGTAATTTAGAGACCTCAACCTTCATTTCAGCAACTAGTTTCACTAAAGTTCACAGTGAGCCAACAGACTGAACAACTGTAATTTTTTTCACTTAATTTTAAAGCCATGCTTAATTCTACAGTTAAAATGTAATTTAGCAACTGATTACAAAGTGCAAGTATGCATGAGTGAGACTGTTAGTGCACATTTAAGTAGTGTGACCTGCATCAAATAGAGACAAATAACAACAACGACTAAAAGTAAGTCTTATGCTGCGTTCTGTTTGTCTAAGAAGTTGGAGCTTGGATCTGGGAATGATGTCGCACTGATTTGGAAAACCAGCAGGATTTACTAGTTGCTGTGTTGCTACCTACTGTTAGCAATACAAGACAATAACAATGCATTTCTCTCCATCTTAAGTGTTTAAAACCACTAAAAGGAACACTTTTACTAATAGATATCTTACATCACCCTAAGTGCAACTGGTTTAATAAGGTATAAAGTGTAGAAAGCATCTGCAGATTTCACAAGCTGTACAAGATACTGAACCTGGTAGGTTACTTGATGATGGCCGACTTTGGAAAATCTGTCTTTTGAGTCCAAACAGAACACATTTTTATGTCCTGAAAGTTGCATTCTGTGTGAGGAATATATCGGTGGTGTATTACCATGGACATGATAGTGCAGCTCCAGTGTATTCCAGCAGTGTTTCTATAATATACACTTTCAGAGGGGTGAAAGACGCATTTTTGTGTCGAGGAGCTAAAAACCTCATTCAGTGCCATCCACTAAACACACACAAAACTAATTTGGGGTTACAAAATGTCAGGAGCCAAGATGTGTTATGAGGGGGAATTAAGCTCATCAAGCATCAGAGTTTAAATAATCAAAGAGCTTATTTCCAAACTTTTATATATCCTTTTTTTTTTTTTTTTACAGAATAGGATGCTTTCTTCTCTAAAGGTGCGTTTCCACAATGAGACCCAGAATTATTCCAGAGGGACTTAATTTCCTGGAAACATTTTTTTTTTCATCCTTGCATTTTATGTGCATTTTGTCTGTGGTCACTCACAAACTATGTCCACTGATGCTGAGGCGCAGATATTTGCCCACTTCAGCAGGAGATCAGATCGGTTCATATCAGTTAAAACCAAGTACCAAGTTCAAACTTTGTGGAAATGAGAGACTAAAATGGATTTCATGTGAACTGTGCTGATTCAAATCCGAACAATAAAAGCTATTATTTTTGACAATGACAACAATAACGGATATTGTGATCACTCTTTATATTTCAATTTTAAAGTTATAACTGCAACTTTTACTTTGGCAGATTTTGTTGTGAATTAAAGGAGGGAAAAAAATCCACTGAATTTTAAAACTTAACGACTCCATTAAGAGGACACAAAGGCTGCACCAGCTTCAATGTTAATGCATCTCAATATATAAATGTGGTATAGTATTGTAACATTGACAGTTAAAATATCTAAAAATCTGCTTTCACACAAATGTTACTCTCCAATTTCCACAGATGGCTGAAAGTAGAAGTCTGTGGTTCATCTAATTTATTCAGCTAACCACCAAGCTTAGATGATTTCATTAATGTGTTTGAATGTTAACATGATTCTCTACAAGAGCGAGGGGACTTTTATGGTTTCAAACACCATTAATAATTACTCTTGTCTCATTATTTCAAATTAACTGTGAAAAGGTTAAGCAGGGATGACTGAAACAGAATGCTGGGATATGTTCAACCTGTAAAAAATATGTTGCACCCACAGCTCAAAGCCCATCAGTTTTTCCCCCCACCTCTATCAGAACAGCTTTTGCATATATTTCTACCTTGGTTATCTGATTTGGCCCTTGTTTCTGAAGTGGAAACCAAGGTAAAAAAAAAAAAAAAACCCAACAACTTTGCTTCCTGGAAAAGGTTCCTGCAGTGGAAATGCACCTTAAACCACCAACTGTTACAATTTCACCTGTGCAGAATCTTGTGTGCTCAATTTGTTCCTACGTCTTCAGAAAGGTTTTCTGCTGGTGGATATTCAGCTTTGGAAAGAAACTCTTCAGTGACACAACACTCTACACTAGTATTACTCAAAGAGAGATAAATGACATCAAATAGAGTTAAACGTACTTTCACCAAGAAGAACTAAGTATATCTTTTTTTTTTGTATATATATTCACATGGATTTTAGAAATACATAGAAAAATATATAGTCATCTGAATGCCCATTATACAATTCTACCCAGTAGAGTCAGAAAGAAGCCTGTACAGTAGTGAAGATTACATGTGATACATATAAATAGGGCTACGGACGGCGTGAGATCTGGAAGTGAAAGCTGTTCAGGAGATATTTAACGCGGCTGATGGTGAAGTCTGGCCACAATCTTTTCCTCGTCCAATATTTCAAGGAACACATTTCTGAAATCAACTGCAACTGTTTTTGTCTGCATAACAACAGCATGCTGCTCACTTCATTTTGAGGGATTTGATTGACTGGCAAGTCAGCACCACCAACATACAGGGATATTGGCAACAACAACTTTTACCTTGCAAATATAGAGATGCCTTGCATTTACGCCAACAACCTCCAGAAACAACCTCTGGTGACGGTGGACCCACAGCACAGTTATGAGTTAGACTACATATATATTATGTTTGTGTTAGAAGTATAAAAATGCTACAATAAGTGCACACAGCTTTCAAGCGGGCAGCATTTGACACATTTTAAAGTTTTTTTTTTTTTACTCTTAATATTAAGAGTATAAGTTTGTTATAGTTTATATTAGTAAAGTCATTTACACAAATGATCTGCATTAGAACTCATACACAGAGGTATACTGATGGCTGACCTACTGTAAGTCACATAATAAATGGAAAAAAAAAAACATTTCAAATTTCTAAATAAAAGAAGTTGATTTTCAAGAGGCCAATAGAAATGAAACTTAATTTCCCCCCAAGAATTAAATAGTAGTAATTCAAAGTTACATAGCTTTTTTGACACATTCAAATGTCTCTGCTTGTCAAACTAATTCTAATATCAGAGAAAATATTAACTGAGGAAAAACAAGCCAGAAATAAAGTTGTTCAAACCAACCTGGCCATATGTGAAAAAGTAATTAAAATCCTTTTCAAATCATGAATTAACTGCACAAGTAAGCCAAAAAGCAGCCAACAAGTGTTTGTTATAAATATAATTAATCAGCTGTGGGTGCAGCACAATCAATTCATGATTTAACAAGAGCAGTGATTACTTTTCCGATGAAGGTCCATGTTGGTTTGGATGCCTTTAGAACCTTACTAAATTAAATCCTCATTTAAAAACTGCTTTCTATCTTTTTTAACTCAGGTTCTCTTTATCTGACATTAACACTTGTTTAACCCTTTTCACTGTAAATATTGTTGCCCATCTCTCCCTTACATCTATTACAACGCCGACTTGACTCACGCTAAGATTAAAGTCTATTAACTCTATCACTTTGTTTGTGTTTACACATTTATTTAAATCACTGACTTGTTGGACAATTTAATACAACTTAAATACTAAATATATTTGTGGTGAAAACCCCCCCCCAAGAAAAATAAGGTTTTGTTAAATCCAAATATTTGGTCTCTGCTTGGGTCCAAAGAACCAAATGATGCGCATGAACTGTTATTTGTGTTAAGATTAAAACCATGGTAGAGATGTAGATGTGGAATGTTACTGATTAAAGATCCATGGCATGTGATAGACTAGTAAAGATCATTAAAAGGCTTGGAGTAGTTGAACATCAGATAGTCCATGTAGTAGAAGTCGTACACTCTCTGTCTCTCCATAAAGCTGACCTGGGAAAAGTATCTTTCTGTGATCTCTTTAGAGGTCCGCACGTCTTTTGGATTCCTGTCTTTAAAACTAGGTAGTTTGAGGCTGTCCGGTGCTCCGATCATTCGCAGCAGGAAGTTGGACTCCTCCCCCATGTTCTCAAACTTGCCGATCAGGTCGTAGTCTATGAGACAAGGGTGGCAAAGCTTGTTCATTTGCTCCCAGTGGATGTCCATTCCCACCGGTCGGTGGCCATCCAGCAAGTACTGCACAAACTCTTTGAATGTGACCCCATTGCCAGTTTTAAGGGCTTCTGCAGATGGGGCCTCCCTGTATTTTGATATGATGGGTTTTCCAAACAGATTGTGGTAGTAGTCATTGGGATTCTCAAACTTGTCCCTGTATGCTGACACAACCCTATCCAGGGGCTCACGGACAAACATAAATTTTTTATAGGTTTGGAGACGGTGCATTATTTCTTTTTGGTTGAATCTGTTCAGTGTCTTGAGGTACCCACCATAGTGTACCTGTTCATGATTAAGGCTGTCCGGGTTGGACGCCTTGCCCGACAACACTATAAGGGTCCTCTTCCAGTTGGAGCAGCCTGATTTGGGCACCTCACAGTACAATACTTTGTATTTCTCCTCCACATATATGTATTTCACATGATCCGGTGTGATCGTCCTTGAGATGCCGCTTTTATATTTTGCACAGATATTCTTCATTACTTGCTTCCGAGCTTCTAAGATACTTGAGAGGTTACTCCGGCTCCCTTCTGCAGAAAAACTAGGAAGAGATGTTAGGGAGACATTTTTGCTGTGGATGATCTGAGGACTTGTTTTCAGTAGTTTGCGTTGTCTCTTGGTGATTTGAGGGGTCCCTATATCCTGCTCCTGAGAGACAGTGGTAGCTTTCTGTTTGCTCTCCTCAACGTTCGGGTGTTGCATTGGGGAGACGGGGTTGGCTTCTGCAGCTTGGAGGCCCTGATCAAACAATGACAACACAGAAGGAATGAAATAGCAGCAGACATGTGAGACGAAACAAAAAAATACACTTTGTGCTAAAAATGGGAATAAGCATGCAAGAGTGTGCTTGTCTGAAAAAAAAGGAAGGTTTTATTCTCAAATCGGTCACTTGATGGTGCTGTTTTACCACTGCTTAAGCAAAGGTATAACTTTTTGAACTGCAAATGTCACATAGAGCTCAATGTAATCCGTGACCTATCAATAAACGGAGCTGTAACATCATATAAATGTCTTATAAACACTAAATGGGGAATGTAAATTAGAATCATCTACTGCCTGATTATCATCAGACGACGGCTAAGGCCATCACACATTCTGACATTTTATTTCAATTAAATGCTGTAATGACATCATTAAGCCAATGGACTAGATGTATAATTTTAGTTTTACTACAGACAAGGTGACAGGGCCATCATAAATCTCCGGTGCTCATCTTTCTGACTTAAAAGGCCAGATTCTTTCATCTGCAGGGACATGTAAAGGGAGAAAAATAGGGAGTGTTTTCTCCCTGTCTGTTTAATGTGCAAGTCAAGCTAGACACAGAAAGCTATGCTGCAAAATCCCCTTTCTTTAGGCTTTGCTGTGCTGCAAGTCTCCTTGCTGCTGATGAACACAGCAGAAAAAGGAGAAGGCAAGGGTCAGCTGAGAGCCCGTAACACCTACTTGATGAATCGTCTGCAAGTAAAACATACTTTCTCTCTCTTACTGGTGAACTACCTGAACACTTAACTGCATGTGGCTCAAAGGATCAATCATCATGCCAACCGTTTATTTAATGTGATATCTAATATGTTGTTGTTTTTATTAGAAGAGCAGAGGACAAGTCAGCATATTATGAAACAAGGTTGTTCAAAATGGGGCCCTTGGGATATTTTTGTGTGGCCCCTGACTGCAGTACAAGAATAGCACAAATTAGGCCCACCAGCAAATGGGAATGATGTCTCTTCAGTCAACCATATTTCTTGCTGTCTTTTTAAATATTATAGTAAGTAGTTTGACTTTTTACACAACAAACTAAAACAAGAAAAAAAAAAAAAAAGTTGGAAAACAATATGACTTCCTTTTATTAAGCCAAACATCTGCAATACTTAGTCGGATTGAATTAGGTAAAAGCAAGAAGAAATATGAAAATTAAAAATAAAATAATTTTTATGTTCTAAGCTGGAGAAAAATGGCATCCGAATGCTTTTCAACTTACCGATTTTGCAAAAGGTTTGGACAACACTAAAATAAAGAACGCATCTTAAAGACCAAACATGCTTGTTAGAGAATATTAGTGAACAAATACCACGGTGACAACACCTCAGGAAAAAACCTGGAGAAGTTTGTGTGTTGATAAAAAGTCACAAAAGAACTCAATTTACCAAGTAAACTTAGAGATAATAAAGAATAAAATAAGGTTCCAATGAATTTGGTTGACTTTTGCTTTGAATACTGGTTTAATTAATAGTTAATTACTTTAGAGGTGTTTAAATTTGTTGCCCAAATCTAACACATTTTATCGGCCATAATGACAGACAAGCTGGTGCCAAATCACAAAAGCAAGATGTTCTGTGCAGCAGCCAGATGTATCACAATCTATGTTCATCACAAACACCCTAAACTGACAGTGGAGAAAGGAGGACATATTTATAAAGGGTATCTCAGAAAATAATGTTTTTGTTACTGTCTGTCAGCCTGAGACAGATCGATGAACCTAAACAAAGTAATATTTTCTCAGTTTAAAAACTGACAACAAATCCTCTGTTGATGTGGATCATGCAGAGACAAAACAATAACGCAGCACACATTGAGAGAACATCTCTGAGCTGAATAAGTTTCACGAGGGAAGAACAACCCTTCCTCCAAAGCACAAGCCTGAACAGCAATCTTGGAAATGTGATTGTGTTTGCTGCTGCTTATTAAGTTTTGAGTTGTAATTAAGTTGAGTATTTCTTTTCCCTGAAAAAGATAAACTTTATACTTTAGAGGCTAAATGCAAGCAGTCGACCCAATAGTGCCAAATGTAGCCACTCTATTTCTTTAATGACACTGGTGATTTAGTAAAATCCTATACTTAAAAATAGATGAAGATGGCTGCATGCACCTTTTAAGAAACAAAGTTATTAAGGAGAGCAAAGATTTAATTTATCAAAGTAACTATGCAACAATCTAAATATTTAGGGATTAGTTTAAAAGTACAGATCTGTCTGAAAAGTATTTATTGCATCATCTTAAAGACTCAATGTAAAATCAGGAATTGTACTCTCCATAGTTATTGTCGTATTTTTCTGTTTGCTAGAAACATTATAAAACTGATCAAATCCTTTGTGTTGATGCTGCATAGATGAAAGGACTAAAAAACAACTCCTATTGTGTGAGAAAAAAACTGAAAGAAAGGAACCTGCCTTTGGTAAAGTGGGATTGTCTACTCAGTAAAGCGACTGCAGGGACAGTGTAGGGTCAGCGTCTCGACACAGATGTTATCAGACTCGCTGAGAGGTACAAGGCTGACAATCACTTTTTTTCCCCTCCAATAGATAACAAGTCACAAGAAACCTGCGTGACTGTGTGCTGGGAGAAACAGAGTCATTACGTACCTCTTTGGACTGCTGTGGGGAGCTCATTTCTGGTGAGACACAAAGAAAAAAAAATGACAAAAATGTCAGATGTTAAGTATTCTTATCCATATGCTAAACAATTAAGAGATGGGCCCAGATACCGGCGTCAAGCTTTACCAAGATTATAAACATTTACATGTACAAAACCTCTAAAATGTTCAGTTATACAGTTTTTTCTGTTATATGTTGCATACAACAATGCAGCATTGTGCACTGCCTGTAAACTGCCTAACTCTTTTTTCCCCCCCTCACTAAATAGAAATACTAATTTCATGGTTTGAAAGTATTTATATTTCCTGAAACCAGGAAGGGGAGAATCATCTATTGCCATTTGAAACTGAAGAAAATTCTGAAACATACTGTAAGTGTCTTTACTTGGAAACCACTTCTACATTTAAATGATATTATGTTTTTTTGTTTTTTGTTTTTATAATTATCATTTGTCTTACATTATTACCACTGCAATAATCAATGTGAAAATATTTTTGGAGAAGTGGACATAAATGTACAAAAAACAAGTACAATTATTGTGTTCTTAATGTTGCACTACATTTTATGCATACACAGTGATGTATGATATTTTCATTCATTATATTACTGTGAATTTCTCTCGCTGGCCCATGCAAAGTTGTGAGTTCATAAACTCCAATAATTAAGTACTTCCCATTCCTTCACATCGCTCCTTTTAAATCATATTAAAATATGACAGCCTGATCATTACACAGGTAAAATATAGGTAGCTGAATATGCTGTGTTAGGAATGAACTTGCACAAGCAAGGAAACTTAGTTGTGCTCAATGTGGAGAAAGAAAAATAAAAAATTGAAAAAAGGATAGTGACTGAACGTGGAGAATCGAATGGATTTGTAAGAAAATGGGAAAAGATGTAATTTACTGAACAGAGTGGAGGAAGAGGCAGCTTGATAAATTTCTGGAGGACAGTGGGAGAGCAATGGAGACGTAGAAAAGAGTTTCGTGTTGTTTTTGGGACAGGTGCGATGTGTATTGGCAGATGCGCTGCAGAAGGACAGACGATGTGTTTAGTGGTCCGTCTCCTGCTGGACATCTTCTTTCCTAAGGTTCTCCCATCATGCTGATATGTAATCAAACTGACAGCTCTGAGTGGGGCTGCATGGCTGTTGATTTGGGCAGGGAAGGTGGGGAGGGGGGTTGAAGACACCTCTGCCTGAGTGGCTTGTCACTTCCAATTTGAGGGTGGAAGTGATAGGAACCTGCATGAGGGGGGTTTAGGAGAGGGGGTCTGTTGACGCAGGCCACAAACCTCCCTTAAGTGATGAGATGTGCACAACCCTAACTCAAACTTAGACACGCCTCAGTGGGGTGGGAATAAAATATGTTGCTTTGGTTCAGTGTTGTTTTAGATTACTATGCACCACCAAGCTTGCTGTTGCTGTGTGGCAATGTGTGTTGAGTCTTTGTCTTCATTCTTTTGAACGAGCAGTGCGCAAAAAAAAAGAAAAAAAAGGAGTTGTGGTCTGAGTTGACGGCCTTTGACATCATTGTCTGATCTTGTTTGGATGTGCGGTGTATTATTTAATCGCCGAGCCCTATCTGGCGGTACATGTGGGATGTGAATTTTTCATTTCAATTTACATCGCCACACATGCAATCCATGAATATTTATCACAACCAAGATACCATCGCCTGGGAAGCACATTAGAGAGCAGCGATAGCAGCTTTTTTTTTTTTTAATGCGTCTGCTGTTATGAACTGATGGAGTCCATTGTAGTCACGAACAGGAACAGCGTTTAAAACATGCATGGGTATTGAACTTGAGCCTGCCATTAAAGTGGTAATTGAAATCTCCATGGATTTAACTGGTTTTTAATAAAATGTGCTGTGTCTGCTGTGTCTGGCCCCTTTTCCAAGTTTTAAGAGAGATTGGGAATTCTCTTTGATAGTTTCTACAACTTAATCCAAGTATAAACTTTAAAGACTTTAATATTTTTATATAGAAATCATATACATTGCTGTCTGGAAGCTTATGTCCATTTATTTGGGAGATACATGTCATATTGTGGTATTTTAAATAAGACATTAGAAATATATTTTCTTATCAGGATGGAATAATAATAATAATAATAATAATAATAATAATAATAATAATAATAATAATAATAATAATTCTTATTATTGTTATTATTATCATTATAATAATGATTATTGTTATCATTATCATTATTATTATTATTATTATTATTATTATTATTATTATTATAATATAACAAACCAATTCAATGAATTTGAAAAAGAATGATGTGATTTTCTCCTTTAGTTAGAGATACAGATTTACATCCTCTGGCTCAAACACATACAATTCCCCTATTTTGTGGATGAACTTGCCAAAGCAAGTTGTAGCAAAACCACATGCAAAGCATTGATTGTCATCTTCTGAGTTCTAGCCTAATTTTACTTAAATATTTCACCAGTTCTATCATAAGAATTACTGAAGCTCATTTACATTGGTTGGTTTCAAGTGATTAAACTTGTGGTAAATGTGATAGTAGTCATTCCCCGCCCCCCACTTTGTGCCATGCTGGACAAAATGGGTGAGTACATCACAGAAATAGTGTTGTTAAGTTCAAAAGCCTAATGCAAAGCCTCCTCAAAACCTGCATTGTGTCGTTTGGCTAAGATAGTTCAATAATTGTCTTATTTCTCATCAGAAATGTATATGTTATGCTTAAAAGTTAAGCCTGTGTCTGTCTGTGCAGTGTTTACTTTCTATTGTTTTTGTTGGTTATGTAATAAGCCCACCCTCCTGAAAACATCAATAATAATAATGATGATGATTATTATTATTATCCCATGCCCATAATGACATGGATGTCATGGATGTCATTATGACATCCATGCCAATGAGAAGTGAATGTACTTTAAACTTTTGATCTTGATTTTAGGATATTGATACCTTAATAATTTACATTTTTAAATCATTCTTATTTTAAAAAGGGAACAAGCTGAATAAAAACGTCTCGAGGAACACAGATTAACACTGGGTCTGCAACTGTTACATTTGTTGCTATATTGTTCAAATCATTTTTGGAAATAAATCTGACACAGTTGGATTTAATTCGATAAATCAAACCTTGAAAACAGAGCAGTTAATTCTGGCTCTGAAAGACCAGTTCACTCTCAAAACAGGAACCCAAAAGTATATTTCATCAGGTGGATTTGTTTCGTCACAAAGCATGAATGAAGCAGCTAATACAACTATGTAAACTGAATTTCAAGGGGATTTGCAAATATCATTTTTTTCTCTGTGGTATCCACTTGGTGAAGCTAATAGTTTCCGTTTGATTGCAATTTCACACTCACTCAATTCTACTCAGTATAACTATGCTATTGATTTTCACCGCTGTGCAGTGAAAGAGTAATAAATTGTTCAGAAGGGAAACTTTACAGCGAGTGAAACAAAAAAGGTCTATAAATTCACATACACGTATGCAGATGCAAACTATTCTTTTGCTAAAATTATATTGTTCTAACTGAATGCTTTTCGTTATTCTGACATACATGCATGCCAATATAAAAACAACTTGTTAAATAGGAATATTTATCATGATTCCATTAAATTCAAATTGTGTTTAAAGCATGATGGGACTTACTTTCATTTCATTTTCAACTTATCGATACTTAAAAAGGAGCCACATACAAAAATGCAGAAATAGGACTTAATACGACAGATACAAACTTTCAAAAATAATGTTTTCTAACCACACCGGATCAGTTAATATTTAATACCAACAAACTTCAACTTTGTTAAATACATTTTTTGTCTTTTTATTGGATACCTAAATAAATACCCAATATATTGAGTGGCTCCCATCTTGACTACAAAACTTCATGGAGCCACTCATGTGCTTTACTAATATAAAAGTTCATCTATCAAAACTTTGATTTTATCTCTTGACACTGAGACTTTATTTTGATTTGACTTCTTTTTTTGGCAAAGTGCTTGGAGATTAGGTGCTTTGTGAATTGGCACTATAAAAACAAACTTAATTGAATAGATTTGATAGCTTTGCATTTAATGCAGTTACAAAAAAAAAATCCACATTAAAACAGTTTTTCACTTAATGAATACAAAAATAAATGCTGTTGGTTTTGTTTTCAAAATACTCTGTGAATTTGATGATAGAAGGTGATTAAAAAGCAAATTTAAGTTCTGAGTCATGTCCCACTGTTGCCCTTCAAAACAACCTTGAGCAGCCACTTCTCTTTGCGAGACAAAGGCCTCTGAATATTCATACACAGCCCAGCATTACTGCAAGGATCCACATAAGCAAGGGGCACATCATTAGCGGATCCATTAGCGCTCGTTCCTCTCAAACATCCTTATTCAGCTCCCTTACAGACACATACATCAAACATTATTTTTTTTCCCTGCCACAGCCTCTGAGGAGGAGCAAAGGACAAAAACAATGTGAAATAATGAGCTTGTTAAGAGAAGGCTTGTGACCCCATGTTCGGCGAGAACTTGTTAAATCCTCGTTTTTAAGCAGAGACAGTCCAGGAGGGAGCTAGAAACCAGACAAGGCGTGTCTTCCTCCAGCCCACTATTCAGACTAGGCAGTCATGCTGCGCCACCATAAACCTTTCATTAGTCATTCAGCACACTGAGCGAGCCTGACCCCAACCAGCTGCACTCCCCTTCTCTCCCTGAAACCACCCACACCTGCACTCTGCAAAACCGATCCTCCTCCACTTGACTCTTTGTAGGAATACAAGGCACGGGCGTGCTAGTGAGGTTTATCAGAGGAAAAGCGCTTGAGAGTGAAGGTATTAGGCTTTGAGCTCCGCTCCATTGATGTTTTAAGTTGTTGTGGTAAGAGATAAAACAAGGTTTTAGCTGGTGCTAAATTCCTTTAGGACTGGGCAGGAGAGAGCAGCTGCCGGGGAAAGGGAGGTGACGAGTGGGCAGGCAGTGATTTGAGATTAAAGGAGACTCTCCAAAGACCAAACGCCGGCCATCTGAAAATTGTTTTGGATCTCATCAGAGGACTAGTGTGTGAAGTCAGGCTCGGAAGGTTTGAGACAATGTTACTGACACAAAATACTAGTTTGGCTCAGAATGAATCAACATGTTTTTAATTGAATCACTGACAATGAGCGGCAAATGAGCCAAAACAAGAAAAACAAAGGAAACGTGGCACCTTTCCAAATCAATCACATATGATTGCTGACTGAAAAACTGACTAAAACAATTACAGGATCCAAGGATTAGATTTGAAAACATCCACATTGCTAAATGCAGCACTTGAATTCTTAAATGCAAATCCCAGGCCATGAAAAGCCTATTTACTGTTGTACTCCTCATACATTAAGTGATCTCTTGGGGTTTAGTGTTTTGATAAATCGATGACAAGGAATTAAAGTAGGTAGTGATGCAGCAGTGCAACTCAACAAAGAGTTGTGACTGACTTAATAGCTGCATTCTTACCTGTTTTTAAATAATAGTTTTCTTTTTTAATTCTGATATTCTTGAATTTTTATTCAAATTGGTTGAATATGTTTTTCTTGTAATGGTGTTATGTACTGTAGTCTTATTCCTCTTTAGTTGAAACTGAATGGGTTTATCCAAATGTGTGGCTTCTTCTACTCATATCTGGAAAATGAAACATATTTACTGAAAGTTATCTGCTGAATTACCATGTGGTTTTGATATTTTTCACAAATCCAACATTTTGTATATTTGTTTGCCTTGTCTCAGTTAGACCAAATGGTTATGCACCGCGCCGTTTCATGTGCAGAATGAGAGTTTTCTATTTTATGGCTAGAGCCGTTTTTCTTTTTGACTTCCAGCCCCACTGCTGCATTTCCTGCTGCTCACTAATGGAGGCTAATGAAGGTCAGCAATGACTGTGGCCCTTAAAAGCAGATGAATGCAGGCACTATTACAATGACTTCATAATACATTTATAAGCGCTGGAGATGTTTGAAGTGAAAACTTTTTGGAAGACATCATGACGTGGCACGGAAATGCTAACGATGCTGGTAACGTGACGTTTTGTTTCGGCTCTCCTGCCTAAACCACATCATTAAAATTCTACTCCGAACAACACAATTCCTTTTCCTGCAATGCAACAAGAAGAAAGAATGGCCGTGCTTACAAGGACTGAAAGGAGTGGTGAAATGAATAAATATAGAGCGTTCATAAAGCCACATGTGGGCTCCGACCGGGCTCAGGACCACAATTCAAGGTCAGCTTCTTTGGACTGAACGTAAATCACCGGGAATGTACTCTTTCATTAGCGGAGAGAGGGATGAAAAAGACGACACTTCCTCCAAATAACCTACTGTGTTAAATCATTGTCCCATCCATGCACCATAAATAACACATGGTTTGGCTCATGCTTGTCGGTGGAAGAGCAAAGGTTAAAACATACAAACTATCAGTGAGGTGGGAGCTGAGCACAGCAGACGACTATATGGAGTGAAACTGTGAGACCGCACTAAGAAAGAACAGCTGTTCACCACTGCTATTATCACTATATCATCACTCCTAAATGCTACTTTACAGCACTGCATGTAGGAGAATCGTGTTGAGGACATATGCAAAAAAAAAATGCTCAATAGGTTTATAAAAGAGACCTCATTTCAACATTGATATATGAGTTGATGTAAAAACTAAATTTCACCGAATCAGGACACTTCAGGAAAGTATTTATGTGTTGTGGTCCAGAAGGTGTAGGAAGACTGCCTCGCTAGAGTAACGGCATCCATCTGTAAAGGTTTTCCACATTTAGACTTTACTTTGTGTGCCATATTGAAAACTTCGTTCTCACACAGGTAGCTTGTGCGTCCCAGGGGGGAAAACGATGAACTTGGAAGTTGCTGAAGCTCTTATATGTGGGATCAAATAAGACACTGATTATTGTTATGACAACTCTTTGACAGCAACGTATTCTGCGAGTGGATCCCACTTGGGGAACTTTCAGGGCTGAGAGATGCACAGACTTCTCAGGGCAGATTTCCATGGAAACAGGGAGTCAGAGAGCTGTGCGTGGGGGTGTGGTGGGAGGCGCCTTGTTTTAACACCATGTGAAGGACAGTGAGTGGCAGCCTGCATGATGATGGATGTGTAAACAGATGCTGCCTGTCAGCAGGAGGCTCAGGGTTAAGTGAATTATGTCAGCTGAGACGAGGTGCTATAGGCTCTAATTGGCACAGTTCTGTGTTGGAGGCTGCAGAACTCAAGGCATATAGGTGGAAAATATGCATTGCAGAGCTAGTCTGTGAATGTACTTGACGAAAAGACTTTTGAAAGCAAAGACACCACTTTACTGGCATATCTGCAACCCTACAAGTCAAGGTTGCACCGTGGTGCAGCTGATTACAGAAATAAGGTCCATTTTCAGTCCCAACCAGGAGTGTTTTTGCATGGAGGTTGCATGCTCTCTCAGTGTATAAGTGAGTTCTCTCCAGGTTCCTTGAACAGTCCAAAAACATTAACTTTTATATTAATTAAACACTCCAAGTGTGTGAATGCAAGGTTTTGTTTCCTGTGTGTATCAGTGTTGCCCAATGATGGACTGGCAACCTGGGCCCCGCCTTTCACCCAATCACTGCTGGAGATGGGCACCAGGCCCCCGCTGCAACCCTGGAAGGGTGAGCGCAAACAGAAACCAAAGAATACATTTTGAACTAATGTAATAATAAGATTTTATTATTAATAATAAAATATAAGATTTCTTATTATTACATTACTGCTATATTACTTGTACCTCTTTAACAAAACTAGAGACTTTCTTTAAGATCCTGCTGAACTGAATTCTCTACTTAGAACTGATTTTATTTGTTCAAATATGGTGTTTATATCACAAAAGTTTCTCTTTGAAAACATTTTTTCCATTAGAAATAATGGAAAATACAATAGTTCATTATGACCCTCCACCCACCTACTCAGCACTCAAAAACCGTCATTTTCAGCATAAAAGAGTTATTGATTCTATATGTAGCATTAATAGGAGCATTATATGGCAAAAATAATGATCTAATGCTAAAGAATAAGGTCAGTGAACACAGATCCTGAGACGACCACAAGTTTACAACAAAGAAGATGACTAAGATTCTGTTTTTATTTTTTAAAATAATTGTGATTGTTAACAGGACAAATAACTTCCACTATGGCAGAAGGGAAAGCATCATGGTGTGATGTCAATATAGAGAAACATACAGTGGGCCCAAATCTTCACCCTACGACATATTTCAGCATTACTCTTACTAATATATTACAAACTGATTCCCTAGAAGTACTGACTTCACTCGCATCACTATCTCTGTATACAATTGAAAACAAAACCCTTTCAAAATTTTAGGAAAATCACAGCCTGGATAGTTTGTCAATCGATTACAGTGGAACACAAACAACTATGAACACACATAAACTCATTCCAAAAGGCATTTCGGAAAGACCAATAAATATAACAGTAGTGTTTTTGGACTGTGGGAGGAAGTCAGAGTACCCAGAAAGAACCAACACATGCACAGGGAGAACATGCAAACTGCAGCCAGGAAGACATCAGGCTGGGATTCAGACCCATGACTTTCTCTGTATATTTTTATTCCTCCCTATAGCGTAACAATGTTTCATTTCAAAGTGTCACAGGATGTCACAGGATTTTATTTCCTTCCTGTCCTTATATCGCTCACTCTACCGACAGTACTGGCTGCTAACAACCAAAACATGCTTGACACTAACCGGGACTGTCAGGGGCATCTTTGGTTCATCTGTAAATGAAGTACCACACGCAGCCACAAATCTCCCTCTGATTCCCCAAAGGCGAACGTCAGGTGATAGGAAACAATTTGATTTCACTGCAAGCCCAGCACATTTTGGCTTGCACAGCCGTGCAGCTGATTGCTCTGCCCTGCTCATTTTCCCTTGGCATAACCTCTGTTGCCCTTACATACAGAACACATGAAATTGCAGCAGAGTTACTGTGAACTCTGCTTGTACATTCCTCTCCTTTCCCCCTTTCCTGCTTCTACGGGACAATCATGTTCAGAAGAGCTCGCATCAGCAAAAGCTTCATTTTCTCTATCCCCCACCAAATGTCACATTCAAATATAAATACACAGCGAATGGTACCTCCAAAGGTTTTAAATAAGTGTCCTGCATGTTCAGCTCTCTTAGTGCCCAAACATGTAAATAAAAATCTAAAATGAAAACTGCTGATAAAGCATCTAAATTTGCGCTAAAAAAAAAACAAAACAAAAAAAAACAACCTTTGAAGATCCCTAAATCAAGATCATGCAATTGAGAATCAAGTCTGCTTTAAAACTGTTCAGCTGTTATCACCGGCCATGAATTACCTTTGGATTGAGAGCAGCCTGGTGACCTTTACTGCACAAATGTTGACTTTGCCTGATATTTCAAACAAATAAAAAGAACCCCATTGATACTTCCCAGTGCTGTACTTCATTTTTTTATTTTCAAAGAGCCACTCAAAGCGTTGTGTACTGGCGTTGTTCAAAAGGGATTGAATAAATTGTTTGATGGCCTCTTTTATGTCTTTTCCCCTCACCCAACTTTTTCTTTCACTTCTTCTAGATTAAAGTCAGGACCAAATCCTTTTATCATGACCCGCTGGCACACTGGTGGCGAGCCGAGGTGTTGTGATCAGATGGTGCTATGTCTTCGTTAAGTCCCGGTGCTCCCCTGTTCACCTCCATTTGCAGTGAGATTGGGAACTGAAATTGGCCCTGTCACTGTTTACGTTGGCCTCTCATTTGAGTTAACTTCACGTCCCTCCAGACACCCCTTGTTTCCCTGTCAGAACACTGCTGATTACAGCTGGGACTGATGAGTCCAGACATGTGAGTAAAGCACAGGGAGCGTGGCTGAATGCTAAGTAAATAGTTAGGCGATTGCTTCAACATGCTGCGACACCTGGAGCATCTCCTTTCATTATAAACCTCTGGTTTACAGCAATGCATTACAGTCACAGCGGAAAGAGGGCGAGAACTCAACATTACGTTTGAAACAAATAAAACAACCATCTTTAAACTAAAGGCAATAGTTGCGCTGTTCAGTATCGTAACATTTGTAATTCAAATGAGATGCAAAGTAAGACTTTACGCATGTCTTGGTTCTGATGTTTTGATCTTCTGGAGCCATGAATTTTACTAGCTCAAATATAATTCAATAGATCAGAATATGCATTCTGAACTTTAACTTTTCAATATAGCTGGAAGTTAATATGAAAATATATTCAGCTACTCGATGCCAAGATGGATTTGTAAACAAGATAAACATGATCTAAAAGCACGACATGTTAATAAAGAAGTGTATTCCCCCAGCCTATGCAAAAGCATGGTGACACGTGTTATATGTTAACATTAATAAGAAATCAGAAAAAATGCCATTAAAAGCCAAAGAAATTCAATGAAAAATAAAAAAGCTAAAAAGTTAAAAAGAAAAAGAAAATATTTAACACAAAAATGAGCTACAAAAAAGCATCTAAACCAGAAATGCATTTGTATTTAAAAAATACACACACATTTTTGTATTATTTTTGGGGGGGTTCAAATTAATATATCCAGTCCAAAGTAATGGTCAATAAAAAGGTTTCTCGTTATCACAGTAAAAGATAAGACATTCTCAAGCCTGTTGTTGTAATGGCTTTGGTTGAAAATACATTTCTTAACTTCTAGATGCTCCACTGAGAACAGCTGGAGTCACATTCTGGAAGTAGAAACAACATGGTCTGACTATAAACCAGCAACAACCAAGTGCTCTTTGCAAAATTAAAAAAAAAAAAAAATTGAAACAGAAGAGTTTCCTAAGAGCCAATGATGACTCAGAGAGAGCTTCAGCAAGAGTCTGAATTAGAAAATCTGCTTTTATTTTCTTACTTAGTAATGCACTTAACCACATGATCTTCAAACACACTTAGTGTGCTCATTCAAAACTGCTGCTGCAATGAAAAAAAAAAGCAATCTGTTGAGGTGCATCTGAAGCTTACTGCAGAACATTTGGTCAGTTCAGTAGAACACTGAGTCTGGTCAGATGAAGTAAAAACTGAACTGTAAATTTCATTCCACACAATGTGTTTGGATGAGGAATGGAACTGCATATCACCACAAAACTCCCAAAGCAACAGTAAAACTTGGAAGTGAGAGCAATGTGGTCAGAGGCTATTTTGTAGCTTAAGGTACTGACTGATTTCACTTAACTGATGGAGGATGAATGCAGTAATGCTCCAGGAGCGTCTTTCTTAGAATCCACAGATGAAATAGGGACACATTTGAGAATTTTGCCGAACACCTAGTTAAAGAAAGATATTAAAGCTACCGAGTATGGTTTAGTCACTCACCAAACCTAAATGAACCTAACTGAAAATCGGAAAGAATTGGAAAGAACTTAAAGTCAGTTTAAAGAAGAAATCTGAACGTTTAAGGTTTTAAGGCATTCCAGATTTTGATTAAAGAGTCAAAATGTCACCTGAGCTATGCAAGAGAGCTTTTTTCACGGGAGATATTAAAGTTTGCTTTACAAAAAAAAGGTCTTTTGCACTTCAGTAAACTTGCTTTCATGTTTTTGTACGTGTGGATTTCATTAAATTTGTTGACTGAATTAAATCAAAAGCATATTCAGCACATTCAGTACATATTTTGTATAATTGGTTGATATTTGATAAAACATAAATGTTTTCTAATATAAAGTTAAAATACAAACAAAATTAATAACATTGTAAACAGAAAAAATCTTGAAACCCTAAAGTTTCATGACATAATAGGATATATCATGAAGCTTGCATAAAATTATCCTATGAGTTCTAGCCACTCTTCAGCCTGATTTACACTTGAGGTTCATTTAAAGCATTATATAATTGTAATAAGTTGGATCTACTGGTGCATTTTAGCATTTTAAAAAGAGATGCGTTTGTTCGCTGGTCAACTTTCCGGACACAGAGCCAATCATATCCCAGTCAGTCTTGTCAAGGAGCAGACATTTAGAGGAAAACCAGAGGTTCATAATCCTGTATGAAAATGTGATCGGTGTGTAACCCTTCCCCAGCATCACAACTTCACAGTAAAAGCTGATTGCGGTTTCACGGATGTGTAAATGGCTCAGATTGATTAACTGTCATGAGCTGAGCTCATATTATGTGTTGGGAATAACATGAGCAGAAATAGCCGGATCAGTTCAGCTAACTGCCTCCGAGCGAAGCTTCTTTTTCTTCTTTTTTTTTTTTTTGAGTGGCCTTGAAGCTTTACATCCTTACTATTCCTGCCAGCTCAACTCAGTGGCTCCAGCTGCCACACAAGCAGGACCACTCGAGACTTGATAGCAGCTTCTTATTAGCCTCAAGCCCTTTTCTGTTTTGCTCTGACTTGCCTCTGGTCTCGCCTCTGTTTTTCTCTCCATCCCTTCCATTATCATTTTTCCCCCTCCAGATGCTGGCCCTATACTCTATCCTTCTCAAAGCCTCTTATCTTCTTTCTCTTTATTTCTGACTCTACACCAGTACATCACTTCTGGCCTCCAAATTCCAACCTATAATTTTTTTTCTTGCTTGTACGTCTGCCCTCTGTGTCACTTGGCAGTACGATAATTACCAAAAGAACAAAAAACTGCAAGAGGCGACACCACAAAACACCCAAAGCATTTATAACATAATTCCTTTTGGAATATTTTTAGCATGTTTCTGTTCAAGCGTGGTAACAATAGAAATAATGATAAAACTTTTTTTTTTTTATTAAACTTTTCTAAAGAGCTTTAGTCCCATAGTGCTTTGTGCTGCTGAGCTCTGACACACACAGAGAAATGTGTGTGAACTTCTAAACGCAGCAGCACTTACTCAGCCCCAGTGCAGCTCTGCACTAATGAGGAGACGGCGTGCGTGTGTGCGGGCGCGTGCTCCACTGCGAATGTTGCAAAAAGGGTGCCACTGTGACTGACACCGCTTTATTCCTGAAATAACTCACGCACACATCAGGTGGCTGTTGCCCCAAGGTCTCAAGAGCAGAAGTGTCATTTAAGAAACACAGCTTGTTTTTTTGCTGAAGCTTACATGCAGCTGTCTGCCAGCGTGTTGCTGGGCTCTTTGAAGGGAAACAAGCGAATGAGTGACGGGAGAAGGGTTGGGAAGATTTCGGAAAGTCCATGTGATGCAAAACTTGCAACACTGGTTCCTCATCAGTGCATGTTTCCATGCAAAAGTTTTAACAACACGTTGCTTCTTTTGAGAACAAAGAGACCCCTTTAATCCTCTAGCACACTGAGGATTTTGAGTCAAGTGACATTCCAGATTGCTTTACAATTTAGTTTTTAAAAGTACAGAGATGACATATGATACCTTCCTGTCATGAGGTTGACTCATACATGCAATGTTGCTTTCAAATGTTATCACTTGACAACTTCAAAGTCCAACATGTTTCATTAGGGTTTTATATGATAAACCAACTGGAAAGTGGAAAGAAATGTAGAATTTTATTTTTTTTTTCTAAACAGAAATCTAAAGAATATGACATGCACATTTATTCAGCTCTTTACTTTGCCACCGGGAAATAAGATGCAGTGCAACCAAGAAGACACCTAATTAGTCCAGCTGTGTTTTAATTTAATATTGGGGTAAATAAAACTACTCTATAACAGTCTCAGATGTTATTAGAAAACACTGGTGAAGAACCAGCATTAAGAGAACAATGCTGGTTTAAAGCAAATATGGAGAATATGGAGAAGTTTAAAGCAAAGATAGGTTGAAAAAAAAAATTCCAGGTTCTCTTGTGCAACACTTTTCAGAGCTTTGTCTGGAGAATGTGTGACCCCAACAACTAGAGTTGTTCATAAATCTGACCTTTAGGTAAAAATAGCAATGAAGTCATTGTTGAAGTAAAGTAATAAATCCTGTTTACTGTTTGCCACAAGTTATGTTGGGGACACAGAAAACGTGTGAAGGTTGTCTGGTTTGACTAAAATGAATGACATTTCTAGCCATTGCGAAACATGCTGTCGGGATGTTTTTCTTCAGTATGGACATAGAAGCTGGCCTAAGGTGAAAGGAAGATGGCTGGAGGTAAATATAGAGCAACCTGTAAAAAAACCCCACAACTTATTAGAGGCTGCGAAAGACTTGAGATTTGGTTTAAGTTCAACAGAGAAAACACTTCCAGAGCGCCACTGAAATGGTTTAGAAATAGAAATTTGTTGGAATCATCCTTCCAAAGTTTGGACTGAAAACAAATCAAGATTCTGATTTTAAAATTGATGCTCATCAATGCCCTTCTTCTCTGACAGAGCTTGAGCTAGTTTGCAGAAAAACAAGCACAATTTTGTGTTGCTTAGATGTGCAATGGTGGCAGAGACATCGCAGATATAAAAGTTGTAAAAGTTGTCTACTGAGTATTGAGGAAGGTTTGACCTCAAATGCAGTTCACACTTTTTGTAGCTTATTTTATTTATTTAAAAAAACTCTTGAAAATCACATCTTTTTTACATGTTTGTTGGTCTGTCTCGATAAAAAAAATGTAACATGAATTCAGTTTGTGAGGAATTTTGTTTCCTCTTCTGTGTTAAATGCCTGGACATGTTAAGCTAAACTCCTGCTTGAATATAAGCTGAAAATAGGATCCTGGTCTGAGACTGTGTGACTACCCAGCCTTAGCATTTAGAAAGCTCATTGAGCTCCGAGCCCTCCCTCGTTCTGCTATCTCAGGCTCTTTTCTTCTCCCTGTCAGTGAAAATGCCAGTGAGGTGCAGTGGAAGCCATGCTCTGCTTCCAGCGCTGGTAATTTGACAGCGAGCAGAGAGGGTACAGAATAATTGGAATAGCATTTATATGACACTGACAAAGAGAGCTGAGCATTTAATATGTCCAACTGGAGCAGGAGGAAATCGACAGGCTCCTGGAGCAGATTCCACAAGTTGTCAAGGCAAAAAAAAAAAAAAAAAAAAAAAGGTGGGTTAATCAGACAAAATAGACGTAGCCTGTTGTCATTGCTGTTTGTGTCTCTGTCTCTGCAAGAAAGAGAACAAACCTGATGATCTGATGTCTAATAAACAGCCAATGATCAGAGCTGGAGAGTGCTGATGGTTTTGTTGGGACTGAATTCGCTGTAACGGACTTTTCTAGACATTCTGGGAGGACATGCAGTCACGATGCATGTTAATTAACTTTTACACATTTAGTCTCATTGCAACCACAAACTAATGTATTTCATTAAAATCAAACGCGATATTGGGATCTCAGATTTTAACACAACAATGAAGGGAAATTTGAAAAGTAGGGATCTGCACCCAGGCTTCTTTACTTCAATATCCCAATTAAAATAAAGTAAATCAACACTCTGTCTATAAAAAATCAGCTCCATTCACAAACCAATCAACTATAACTTATTGCTGCTAAAGAAATTTGACCCATTTCAAGACACTTCCCCTGATATGTTTATTTACTGGGGAGTTTGTCCTGTAACTGGCGGGTTTGCGGTTTTGTGCTCTGACCTTACTGATTATTTGGAGAAACATCATTTATCCCTTTTCCCCATTACTCAGTTATACACTGCTTTTCATTGGTCGACTAATCCCAATAAAATACATTGAAGTTTGCAGTGTGACTAAATGAGAAAAAAGTTCCCTGGGCATGGTTACTTTAACAAGGCGCTGTGTTTAATGATTAGCTTGAAGGACAGCTGGGAAGTCATCAGGCAGATGAGAGTATGATCCAACTACTGAGCACAGCCTGTGTGACAGTGCTAGCTGGCCAGTGAGAATGACTCTTCATCCCTCTTGCTCTGTTCTCATACTGGCTGCTGCTGCCAGTCTGAGAATAGAAGGGCAGCACAGTGTAATGAGCAGGATTACCAAGGGAGACTCGCCGGAATGGTACGGTATCAAAGGAAATCCACTCAGTGCAGGATATTCAGACAGCGCTCCCATTCTTTTATTCATTGCCTGCATGCCCAGAGTGACTCAGCTCACTCTCCTGCTGTCAAATCCTGTCATTATCCATTAGTGTGTTTCTGCCTCACTGGGGACCTCCTACTGCTGCTGCCGCTGCCATGTGTGAGTAGCTGCACTCATATCTGAGTGTATTTCTGTGTACTCTAAGAACAGCTGCACATGGAAGCGGGACATGTACGTATGGGTAACTTTGTTTGGCTGGCCAGCTCCTGGTGGCGGGCTGGTTTTCTGCCACTGCTGTTGTTGCCTTGGTGACGCAATGTTAACCGCAGTGAGTTAGATGAGTAGTAACAGAGCCTTGATTAGGGCCATTCAGCAAGACAGATAAGACAAATTACTCGCAGGGAGTGGAGAGAATGAGTGCCTATTATGTAAGAGTCAGCGGTGTAATGGCATGTTTAGTTTTTCTCTTTTGAAATTCTGATTCCAAATGACCATAAATTATTATTTGCTCTTTCATTTTTGACCCCACAATGCTGTGGCTCTAATTTGTATGTCAATAGGTAATTAATTCATTCAAACTGTGGAAAATTACAGGTTCTGTATGTTGTACCATTGCTCCAGCCTGGGAGAAGAATGATCTACATAAGGTCCGAATTATTACTTTAATACTGATAAACAAACACGCAAACATTTGATGGAAATTCCTTGCATTTACTTCTATGTTAACCCAATCTTACTGATTGGAAAACATATTCGAGATTGAGAGTTACTTAAGACATGTCTCCTTTTTCTGTCTAATCAGCTTAAAGAAGAAACACAATTTCCTGAATGGAACCAAAAAGATTGATGAGGGAATGAAAAGGAAACCAAACAGAGTTGCTGTAGAATAGTAATAAAAGCTTGATTAAATGACACATTTATTAAGTAAATGTAACAAAAGGTCAGCGACAGTGATGTTTTGATTGACTTTAAATTAAAAAGAGAAAAAATTCTAAACACTTTATCTTCTAAGGGACTTTATTGGCCTTAGGCAACAAATCAACATTTGGCCTGTCACATCACCAATGCATCTATTTTAACAATGCAAGCCTTGCATTTTATCAGCAAATCCGGCAGGAATGTTCTCTTCAATAAAATACCTTGGTATGGTGAGCACTTGACAATTGTAAAGATCGAAACAAAGTTAAGATAAATGGTGTCTCGACTAAAAATAAAATATTTATGCTACTAAAGACAATAATCCCAATACATTTTTCTTTCTTTCTCTCCCTTTTACTAATGTGCAACACACCAATGTGTGGCTCTGTGCACCGCAAATAAGAGCGATTAAGAATAAACAATCAATAACAGAATTAAACTCTGCATTTTCTGAGAACATCAAACCTCACAAGCATGTTTTATGGTAGATATTATGACATGTAAAAATGATAAAATCTTCATAAATAATAATAATAATAATAATGAAGATTTCTTCCTCAGACATAGAATTAAAGCTGTAATTAAATTAATTAACTTCATCAGTATAATTATAACCTGCAAAATAAAAAAAAAAAAAAAAAAAACTTGAGAAAAAAAGGAAATTTTCTCAAAGACTTATGACAAACTACTTCTACGTGATGATGCAAGTATATGACCATGCACATGTTTTTCAGGACAGTAAAGGTGCTGCTCCTCTGCTCTCTTTGCTTCTCAGCTGCTTTTCCCTGAGGAGGTTCAGCCAGCAGGTCAGAACTACCGGGCTCATAGAGGTTCAAGAAGCAGACAGAAAAAGGGGAGAAGGAGGCATGCATAAAAGAAATCGTGACTCTGACAGTCATCGAAAAAAGAAAGAATATCAGTTATTTTAAAGGAAAAAAAAATATTTAAATGAATAAAATACTGCTCAAATTAATAGACTATATATATATAGTCTATTAATTAATAGACTATATAATAATATAATATATATAACTATATAATAATTATAATTATAATCTATTCTAATATATTAGACTAATTTAGAAGAAAAAGACAAATACATGGAACGGTACTAAATACAATTAAAGGCAGCAAATTTCTTCAGGACTTGTGCCAGTATTATCTGGCTGGGACAACAGGGTCTGGTGTTCAGCCTACCGACGGTTCTCCAGGATCACCATGATGACTCAAACGATCGCAGAACAATATCTAAAGCTTTGCAGGCCTCATGTGCCCCAGTTAAGGTCGGCATGCTTCAGCAATAAGGAAGAGAGGCAAAAACAGCATCCACAGGAAGCTTACAAAAGGATCGAAAAACAAAATAATAATTAAAAAAAAAAAAAACAAACAAAAAAAACATCTGAATCTCAATCCCAAAGACAGGTGGGAAAATAATCTGATGTGACAAAAGTAAAACTTTTGGAAAGTTATACATGTTGTGTAAAAGAAAGACTGTATTCTCAAAAAAGTACATCTTATCAACATTCAGACATGGCGATGATGAGCTGAGCCTGCTTTCCTGCTTTATAAGGACAAACTGCCTCAGTTGGCAGAACTATTATTGCTACTTTATAACAGGAAATGCAGCTTGTGACCTTAGGCCCTAGCCCACTTGGGTTATGAAGTAAATATTTAAAAGCTCACCTGCAAGACCAGTGGTGAATGGCTTAAAAAAAAAGAACAAAACAAGGTTTCGTAGTGTCCTAGTGGACTAGATGCTATTGAGATGCTGCAGCATGACCTCAGTGGGTCCTTCATGCTCCAATGTGGCTGAATTATAAGAATATTTTTGTCTGATTATAAAAATTGTTTCATTATCTGAAAGATTTCAAACAAGCAAAAACAGATGCATGTGAGAAAGTTTACTCAAAGCTTTTTATGAAGCTGAAGGGAAAAGAAAAGATTAAAAAAGTTGTGGATCGTATATTCTCTATTGACAATTCCACAATATTTATATTTCCTCTGACTCTTGTAAGTATAGTCTAATCCCTCACCATCCAATATTATTATATCACCAAACTATACCAGCAGCTATATTCAGATTATTCAGTAAAACACGGCCAAATGCCATCACTTTAAATCCTCTGTTGTAGTTAAATAACATTTGTCCTTTTCCACCTTGTGAATCAGCGCCTCACATCTTTCTATATCACATTTCTCCAAATGGGCACACACCTGTTACCAAACCTAATATGAGTGACAACACACGAGGGCATAATGAGTTTGGGATCCATCGAGGCAGGAACATAAGCCTAACCGGCAGACGAAGCCCTCTAATGCGGTTTGTTTCGTTCATTCAATTGTGCTGCAAAGTGCATCGGCGGCAAACCACAAGTAGCGCAGGCTTTTTATGTCTGCGTGGAGCATTTTCTCCAATGTCACCAACTCAGTGCGCTGAAAGGTAATTAATGGGGCCTTATACTTTTATGTCCATTTGATGCATAAATGGCAAGAAACTATTTTTGAACTGAATCTATTGGCAAAAAACTTGAGACAATAATAAAGACGTCTCATATCTCTCATGTAATCTCATTAAATCTCATTTGAGGGGGACAAATTAAGAAGTGAATCATGGTATGATAACCTCATACAAGAAGTGTGTCTCTGGTTTTGATCTGATTCATTCTTTTTCTTCACCTCTAGCTTGTGAAAAGCAGAAGGGAAAAACAAAATGGAGCCACATCTGATAACTGTAATTCACTGCACTGGTTTCCTCGGTATTTCAAAATGTCGTGTTTGAAATTCAAATTGTGTTCTTCTTATTTCAAAGTGACGCTAAAGAATGCATTTTAGACCTTCTCAGAAATCTAATCTGAAATCATTTTAAACAAGGATTCATTTAAAGTGGTTCATATTTTCATAAAATGCTATTGGTGGAAGTCAAGCCCTTTTTTCCATGTATGGAAATAATCATAATGTTCCTCATGATGGTTTTTCTTATGTGTTTTCAGTTCAGTTTTCTCTCGACATGACAATGTTCCAATAATTTCTTTAAAACTCTTTAAGACCCAAAGAGTTCTTCACATGTGCCCTTAGGTGGACAATGTGCATATTGATTAAAAATAATAAGATATTACAAAAAGTATTTGATTTTTCATTACACTGAGCCGGTGTTCAGTGTAATGAAAGCAAAAATTGCCTTGTGTTTGACTCATTCTCCTGTCCTCAGTCCCCTCATTCAGCCGTTTGCCCTCAATTTTTCACATCTTGTCTTCTATCTCATTTCAAACTGCATATCTAGCGACAAGTTGTTTTACAAAAACAACTAAAATACTGCAAAGAAATTGTTTAAAAGTTAACAATAGACTAAAGAAAACATAAAACTCTAATAGTGTTTGAGTACATCTAAGGCTCCCACAACAAATAAGATTGCAGATATCTAATATTCTGCTTTATTTTGTCGTGGAAACTCGAGTGGCAAATCCTCCTTAATCTCAGCATCTGTAGCTACCTCCACGTCCATTGATCCCCCAGCATCCTCCTCTTCGTGGTTACTACATGGCATTTAGATGACTTAGATACAAACTACCATCCTATCTGTCGGTCTTTTTTCATGTGCAGCACTGATGAGTAGCTTTTCTCGCTTAGGTAAACTATACATGTTTTTTGTCCAGAGTTTTGCCAGTTGGACAAACATTTCAAGAGGTACTGAACCGTTTTAATGTGTTTGTCTGATGAAGGTCTCTGACCAAAATGTTAAATATTAAAAGCTTGCAAGTTTGACAGTGTGCAGGTTCCTCTCTTTTTTATGGCTTTTGGGGTTTGGCTTTTTTATGCACCTGTCCCAGTTATATACCTGAAAGGTTTGTTTGAAGTGAATATGTAAGCACATCATTAAAAACAGCTTTTGAGTATTTGTCCACCCTTCATGCCACTATTACACATAAAGTTGTTAGAGAACTGACTAGAATAGAAATTGTTACATTGCTTTCACTTTACCAATGGGAAATACAACTGAAGCTAGCTCCAGGTCAGGTACATTTAGATTGATGTTTTGTATCATGTTAGCAGATACATCTTTGGATCCAAATATTCCACTTTGACACAAACCCCGGTGCCCAGCCATGCTGATGAAATGATGCAGATTCCCCAACACTGTTGCTCTTTGCTCTTTTGAGAGTTGCTCATCTAAAAATGTCATTTTTTTTACTCCTGTCAGAGCAACGCTGGACTGTCAAAAAAAAGAAAAAGTCAAATTAGTTACCTCACCCTCCTACTGTGACCATCTGGAGTCATAGCAGCTGGTTTGTGTTGCACTGTTTGTTGTGCTGCAATATTAAAACAGTTCCTACAGCCGCCGCTTGTTGATGGATTGACAGCTCTGATGCTGTTTGAGAAAAAGGTTCAACTGATGAGGGCTCTGGCTGAGGGGGAGTGTGGCTGGCAGTGTGCCGGCTCTATGGGGGATCCATGTTGTTGAATGGGACTCCTCTTTGAGCTCAGCTACTTGCTCAGGGGCTGACAATGGACTGTTACAAACGCAACACTTCTCCAGCCTGTGCAATGTCGACAGCCAGAGCAGAAGGCGGTTTGCGTATGGGCTGCAGAGTGTAAACAAAAGAAGGGAGGCAAACAAAGAGTTTAGGAGGCAGAGAGAGATGTTGAGCTGTGGAAGAAAGTAAGTGAAAAACGACACCAAGGGGCAGGGAGAGAGAGAGAGAAACAGAGAAAACAAGAAAGGAGACAGAGAGAGACAAAACGCAACGAAGCACGGAAACAGAACACCGCTGGAGCTCTGGAGTACAATATCTGACCCAAATATGACAATAAAATGAGATGAAACCCTCTCACTGAAGTACAGTCACTCATTTAGATCACGGAGTACCCGGTAACCACATGGTGATGTGCTCTCTGTCTTATTTATTTATTTATCGTCTTATGGCGAGACCAGGTGGAAATCTGTTTGAGCTGGAGGGGGTCCGGGCTCATTCTGTCGGGTCAAATGTAATGTGTACTCTCAGAACCGCCTGCTTCCCAGAATAGAACAGCATCTGTTCTGAGACAGTCGGTTTAGTAACCAGAAAAATATCAAGACACTATGGTGCAGTGAATCTGGCATATCATATCCTCTGGATTCTATTTAAATCATATACCACAAGGGTATTATGCTGACCGATCAGCTTTTATGGCATCATCTTTACAGGGGAGTGCAATATTATGTTTCTGTAAGTATAGCAAGTACTACAGGTATTCACAGTGTCACATTTTTTTTTCCAAAGTTAAAGTAAATTGATTTCCTTCTGAATCTTTTGTTCAGAAAAGTAACTGAAACGATGGCAAGTAAAAGAGTCCAAAGTGTGGTCTAATGAGAAGCAGGTAGCTTAACTCAATTTAAAAAAAAAGTTACGTTTTTGAGGTGTTTTATTTCTGTCATCTCTTTGGTTGTCCCCCGCCATCCGTTCATGTCGGTAATCACATCGTTATATGGCTAGAAAAGTTAATGCTAAAAATGTATAAACATTTTAATAACATGCTGTGAAATCTTCCAGAAGAAACAGCAGACAACAGCTGAAAAATAATAATTATGGCTGAAGCTATTATGGAATTCACTTGGGTGCAAAAAACTTAAGTGAATTCAATAGGAATAAAAAATGACAAAATATTTTATGGTGGCCATTTCATTGCTGTTCAAGTTCAAAATATAAAATATCTAAACTAATTAAAACTAACCTAATTTATTATTAACAGTTTGATATGTGTGAATTGTTTTATTCTTTTTGTAAAGCAAAACAATCCAGTTTATTGGTAACCTAAAATGCACCAAACAGCCTTTTATCTTTTCAATTAGAATCCAGAATCCATTTTTATTGTAATCAGCAAAAACCTGATTCTAAAAATGTGATTATGCAGAGGCATGTATGCATATATAGTATTAAAAAAAATTGTGAAACCTTCACTCATACCAAAGTGATCCTGAGTTACAGCCTTATTCTCTCATTTAATGTTTTTAACATAAAATCAATTACGCTGGAAGCATTGTGTGCCAGTGTTGAACTGGTTGAGGAAAATGTATTAGGCATCAGAAAGTAATTAATCTGTTTTGCAACCCAGCGTAGCAACAAAGCTGTCTACAACGACTGGAAGAGAACCACAAGATACAGATGACATCAGCTACCAGGAGGATGAGCTGTCAATCCACCGACTGCCTGAGCAACACCTGAGAGCGAGAAAGAAACAGATGATTGCACAGCGAGAAAAAAAAGAAAGAATGAAAAGGCAGTGAACCGGGCATCCCACCTATAATGACGGCCCACAAACCTACATTGAAGTCTAGATCAGGCCTGCATCATGTCAGCACAGCATTATTAATGGCAGACACTTAAAACCTAATTACAAGCTCGGCTCTTGGGCTCGGCTGATGGCTCAGAGAGTTCAGTCAGGCAGAGTCTGGGCAGGTTAATGAAAAAATGACATGCTTAGTCAGACCACGAAAAATAATATTGAGCTATTTTAACTCCGCACAGAAAAATTGAGACTTTACAAAGGTGTAAAAGTGCCTTATGTATGAAGAATAATGGCTGTGAAGTTACAATAATGGCTGTCAGACACAGGCAATGAACAGGTTAGATTACGACCTGATGTGATAATGTTATTCCCTGTGGCCAATTTTTTACATTCAAAGGAACTTAAATAACTGAAATAAGACTTGGGCATTGACTTAATGTCTGCCATTAATCTTCACAATGCTTCAACAGAATGTGAGCAAGACATTTTTATCTTTTTTAGTGTCCTGTGAGAGGGTCATCCAAAAACATAGAGTTCACTTTACCTGGTAACAATATACTTTCTTAGGCTACACATTTTACACTATTTAGAGTAAGACAATTTTCTTTGTTTATATTGCCACTCTGCACCTAAGTGGAATCAAAGCCATTTTCAGGTAGCATTTGCACATATGTTTATTGTTGTGTTTAAGGAAAAAAAAATGTTCCAGCATCACAAAGCAGAAGCTAAATTCACTCTTTTCTATTGTACCTCTGTACTTTACTTCAGCATCTAAGGTAATGCATAGAAAAGCAGAATTTTCCTGTTGTTGCTGAAAGGTATTGTTCAGTAAAACCTTCGTCTGACTTTAATTTTCCCATCTCCATTCAATGCATTCACACAATCCCATTTTTCTCCACTGGTGACCCTTGGCAACCACATCTCTCCTCAACTCCAGCAACATGGAGAGGGTCTTAAAGCTGGAAAAACATAATAATAAAATGCTTCACAAGCAGTCAGCAAGGAGACAGGAAGTTTGGAGTGTTATTTGAGCTAGGTTGCACTCTTCATCCCCCAACGTGCGGTGTAGTAATTGTGCCGTCTGCCAGCATGGAACATGTGCCTCCTGTTGAGTGCCTCCATCATTTTGAAGGTTATGGCACTTTGATGTAACACGAGCTGTTTCATTAGATAATACCATATCCACTCTCCATTTAAGGTGGCTTTCTGGTGAATGTCTCAAGTGACAATAATATCACCGGCGCATTGAGGGTCTTAGGTGCTGCAATTATCACAATAAGATTATCCATTAGCGCAATTGTGAGGCAATGACTGTTTTTAAAAAGTGATCTGAAGTCGTCAGTGAGCTTTTTGAAGGCGTGGGAGATTGTTCAGTGGTCCTGAGCCGTACAGAGGCAGTATTATATGTACATCAACAATACAGTTTAGCTTTGTTGAGAAACTACAAACAGCTGTGCTCTGAATTAGACTAAATACGGTATATAATTATTCAATTTGTTGATTTGTATCATTTGTACTTATTGACACTGCTGAATATCCAAACCGTTCAAATAGACTCAGACTGTCAGTCCACAGCTTTCATCAAATGGTGCTAATTTGGAAATTAAAAACAAGTGTCAAAATTATATTTCAAAGTAAATGGTAAAGAACTAGCAGGAGTGAAAAATGTTTTAAGAAATGACCATAATTGTACAGATCAGTAGGCCACAACAGCTGCTGACATATTAAATTTTGTGCTCCATAAAAATAAGTAAGACTGTTTCATTCACATACTTAAATCAAACTTGTAACAGAATATGCATACAGTCATACAGCAGCAACATAAGGCAGACCTGGTGGAGACCCATTGATGAACTTCAAACTGTGCATCAAGAGTGGGAAGAAAGCAGACAGAGAGACTTTGAGAATGGCATGGTTGTTGGTGCCAGACAGGTTGTTCTAAGTCTTTCAGAGGCTGCTGATCTAGTGGGATTTCACACAGCCATCTCTCAGATTTGAAGGAAATGATAAAAAAAGAAGAAAATACGAGGCTTATACCATAGAATATTTCAACATTTCCTAAAAGAAATCCATAGTTTCCAGACTTAGCTAATCATTAAATCATATAGATTATAGTATCAGATGAACAGGAAGGTGAAACTGGAACATTGTTTAACTAAGGCAGCACAATGCCTTAGTTAAAACACAACATTCTGACCAGCATACATCATTATCCTCTATTCATGTTTTTTTTTTAAACAAAATCACTTGTGAATAACTTTAACTTTGTATATTTGCAATTTATTCCTCATATACTTATTTTTCATAATGGCCAAAAAGCATTGCCCATAACAGATATTTAATAGCTTTCTAAATATTTTAAAATATGATGGAAAGCAACAATACAACAGGTTTCACTGTATCAGTGCTAAAGGTGCAGCATCCAACACCTGCAGGAGAGACTGGTCCAGTGCCCCTTTTACAAGTTTTCCATATTAACACCAACGTGATCCTGCTGCGCAGAACGGCATGAATGATTTGGCCTCACTAAACAATTTAAAAACCTAAAGTAAACTAATTACTGCTAATACCCCACGTTTACATTTACTGTGCATATGGTGGCATGCAGAGGTTTATAATCCACACCCAGCAAAGATTAAGGGTAACTCAACATTTGCTAATTAGCCTTAATTGCGAATGAAACCTGGAAGGCATCATTCATTACAGCCAAGTATCCGGTGGAGCTTTATGCAAATGATACAGGCCGGTGACATTTAGGCAATGCAGAGAGAACCTCCTCGGTTATTTCACATATTTTCAAGTATATTTGAAGTATTTTACTCTTTGGAGTTAAGGTCTGGGAAACACAGAGTTAACTGTCTCACATGAAGATGAAACAGTCAGTCGTAACCTCCAGGTCAGTTTATACACACATAAGGAAGAAAACACTTTAAACTAAAAATCACAATAATACTGATTAACATTAGACTGAATATGAACTAAAGTAATAACAAAATGATAATACCAAAAATCTCTATCAGAGTCACTTTGTGTTTTTTTATGAAATAACAAAAAGGAGCCTTTGATGTTATGCCTCCAAATTCGCAGCAGAAATAGTCAGAGACCTGAACTGGCGTGCATCAGTAAAGCCAATATTGGTTGACAATGTCACTGTTTGACCATCTGCCTCTGGAATGTGGACACACTGTGCTACAAAAAAAAAAGCATTTGTCATTTTTTTTCTCACTTTAATATTTCTGAAAATAAAGCACATTTTAGTATCAGAGAATCTAAGTGAATCCAAAAAAGAAATGCTTTTTCAGTGAAAAAGCTAATTCCTGTATGAATAATAATCAGTAGAATCAAATGGAAACCATCTGTCTAGAGGCTCATGTTGGCTAACATAACTCAGTATGCAGTCCTTCATATTTAGTGAGAGCCATTGTCAAACGACAAGTGGAACAATGATGAAGCTTCCCAGAAGTGGGTGGCATACCAAAAATTACTCCAGAACGCATACAGGTCGCATTTACTGGCAGTGTGAACGGCCCCGGCAAAAAAATCGGAATTGCCAAAAAATCGGAATTGGGTCACTTCAGGCTGCGGTGTGAACGCACCCCAAGATCGCCTTGACGACATATCTGAAAGGTCACAACAACCCCAGAACAAGCCTGCCTTACTTCAGTTTACATGATCCATGATTTAACAATAAGAAAGAGTCTGGACAAAAATGGCATTCATGTGATACAAAATGGGGTTCAATTGCTGACCCCCCAAAAATCCATAGGCCCCAACCACATAATATGCCAAAGTCACAGACTATCCCTAAATCTTTTGTGAAAACGTTCAACAGACTCACATTTTTAAAGATATGCCTTCTGTTACATTTGATTATCACACCATTTTAGAAAAAAAACATAATATCTAGGTTTAAACATGAAGGAGGAAGTGTTTTGGTCTTTTGTTTATGGCTGCAGACAGCTGGCCAAATTTTATGGAACAACAGTTTCTGTCGATCACCAAACACACATTAGTTAAGCAACAGGACAGTAATCTAAACGACATCAGCAACCCACATATTAATGTCATAAAAATAACAAAACTGAGATTTTGCCATCGCCCAGACTTAAATCTGATTGAGATGCAGTGACTTAACCTTAAACAGGCCATTCATGCTCAAAAACCCTCCAGTTTGTTTGAATTAAAACATTTCCGAAACTAATACCTGAAAAATTCCCTCACAAAGATGTAAATGTATCTTTGCCAGGTACTGCAAACGTAGTTCTTGTTGCCAGCCGGTAATAGATTTAGGGGCCATTTCTTTTATATATGTAGCCCGATTGTAACGTACCTCTTTTTCCATTAATAAATGAAGTCAAACTTTGTCAAAGTCATCCTCGTCTGACATAAAATTTGTGAGGAGCAAATGCCGTCTCGCAGCAGTACATATTTTGAAAGTGCTCACTGGGGAGATGTTACTTGTTCAGTGTAAATTAATACTTTTGATATAATAAAAGCAAAACGTAGTCTTACAGGGGCACAGGCAGTGTCATGATCAAAAGACAGAGAGCACACTTTAAGCCTCTTCATTTTCCCTTTGTCTGATGAAATGTGAGACAGATAAGGGGATAATATTACTATTGGCAACCTGTCTCAGAGCAAATGGACAGCTTCTGATGTTTGTGGTTTTGAACAAAAATGAATCACTTTATCTTTTTAGGAGTGTGGGCAGTAGGAACCCCAGGAACCATCTTTGTGTCTCCAGTGTTACATTTTCATTACAGTGATTTAGTGGACGTGTTCGCTCAGAGGCGCTCCCAGTGACTACAGCTATGAAATAAGCTTCAATTCCAACATCAGCAGCATCAGAGCCTTGTGTGCCAAAGTAAGAGTTCAGAGACTGCAAGAAGCAGCCAGAGGGAGCTGTGCAGGGAGAAGTGACATGGATGAGTTAGTGGAGGCTGATGACTGGGCAGGAGGAAGCTCTTTGGATGTTTCCATCCCCATTCAAATGGCAATAAGTGAAAACCTAATCCCATAACAGTCCAATAAAGTACCGTTATGGGCCTACAGCTTCTCTTCCGTGGGACCCTTTTGATGAGCTGCTAACGTCCATGCCCGGATCAGAGAAATATGGGAGGGGAAAAAAGCCACCTCCATATTGCATTGTGCGTGCCACAGTGATTGAATCCCACCACAACAAGTAAAAGCAATAAAAATCAGCAGGAGTGATGCCAAGACAAGGATCACAACCCTCTCCGAGTCTATATCCTGCATCTCCGAGTGCTGGAAAAGGTCAGCTCTGTTTTCTCCGGAGGCGGTTAGAACTGGATCCAATCCAAGGCAACTGGCTTGGAGAGAGCCAGTGGAAGGGCGATTCATCCTGACCTGGCATCAGCCTTCTCTGTGTGGGTGCCATTCACAGTCTTAGGTCATCTGCCCTTCAATATGTGTGTGTTTGTGTCTGCCCGCCTGCCTTAACAACCCTTATAAATGTACTGTTTAATATGCACACAAATGCACATGCACGCTCGCGCAAAGGAAGCCATCTGTTGAGATGAGTCATTGGAGTAATAAATCTGGCTTCACCTCCTCCCACAGTGGCCATCTTTTTCTAAATTTCTTTAAAAAAAAACAAAAACCATTCATATCACATTGATAGTGCACGAAAATGGGAGAAGCAAAGAAAAGAAGGAAGAATGTTTGCAAATTGGATCATTGCCATGGATTCAGCTGATGGGTCTTTGGGTGATATTGCAATTTCACCAGAGGACAGGATTTATGGCGTTGCTCTTTTACATTCCCATCGCTGGAGACTTTCAAGAAGAGGTGCACACTGCGGTACAGAAGGATAACTGCCTCCCACACAGATTTTCTTTAACGACGAGCTGAAATGCCTTCAAATATTCATAAACATTCCGATAAAGAAAAGTTGGAGTCATTACTACACCACTACACGGAGGACTCTAATGACTGTGAGGATGAAAGGCGGAAAGATGGTTGGTAGCTGAGCCTTTTTTCTGGAATGATATCAACTGTTTAAAATGAAGAAGGCTCCAGTAAGTATATATGCGTTGGGAAAAAAGAAAAAAAAAATCCCTTTTAATTTGATTTTTTTAGTTCTAATTTTATGAGCAACTGAGTTTTGGATTTTCTTTAGCAGCAAGCCATAATCGTCTAAATTAAAAGAAAAATGTTTAAATGCATCTCTGTGTATATTGAATCCACATAATATGTCAGCTTCACATTTTAATTTAATTCTTTAAATAATTACTTTTTTTCGATGATCCTCTAATTTCTTGAGATGTGCCTATTAGAACTGGCACTATTAAAGTCATTGCTCAACAGAGCGAGATTTTTATTTGGTTCTTTGTGTCCTTCTGCCTCCCACACAGGCTGTGAATGATAATGAAGCAGCAGGTGTAATGCTTGGAAATATTTCTGTCACTCCTCTGAAAAAGTCTCTTCTTACTCAAAACTTACAGCTATCCAAATAAGTCAGTGTCTACAAAAAAAAAAAAAATCAAACACACTACATTCGGTGATATCTTAAGCCACGTTTCTCCACGTGTTTAAACAAAATGCAGCAATAGCCATGCATTTGTAATCACTCTCTGGATAATTGAAGTCAAAGCACTTTATTCTGAGGCAAAAATGGAATGTACCAGTGAACACGGTCACGGAGCAGAAAATTAGACAATAATACCAGGATATTAGAGCGAAATTGAATTCTCAGAGAGGCATACAAAGCCATATGAACACACTCTCTGTCAAACTCACAATGGAAGGTCATAAAGTTAAAACATCTAACAGAGAACTTGTCTTCTTTTAGGAGTGGAATGCGGGGGATCTTCTCTGCACAGGTGAATTTTTGAAACTGCAGAGAGAAAATATTAGCATTAGACTGACAGCGGTGGCTGTGATTGTATGCAGACAGAGAGCGGCTTTGTGATCTTTGTGTCTGGGGTTTTTAAGCGAAGACTACTGTCAGTTCTAAGGCATTCTGAGGGTCCCGTGAGGAGCCGAGCCATGGAAAGCCATGGTTCATTTACCCTGTGTCACGCAGGAACCCACGCTAGATCTGATATACAGAGCAGCGTTTCAGAACTCCTTGTGTACTCCAGTAGCATGCAATTTATTTGACACCACAGCTAATCTGAATGCTCCATCTTATTCTACGAGTGTTATCTGTGAAAGCACCGCATCTGTTCTTAGCTGCGACGCGTTAACGCCCTGTGCACACGATAAATTGCCACCTCCTGCGAGCGGGAGATAGATTGCAGCTCTTTCATGGTGAGAAGATCACCTATATTACCAAAGCAAAAGGCCACCGTCATATAGAATGAACCCAGCCGCCCATAGAAGAGGAGCTGAGTCCAGAGGGAGAGAGCTGCGCATGCCTTAAGGAAGAAAATAATATACGACTCAGGGGTTGTTCACAAAAAATTTCCCATTAGAATTTGAAATGAGATTTTCTTGGTTGTTTTGTATACAAAAACTGGCATTCACATAAATTTACACATTAAACCACGTTGTATGAAAAGGCTTGACCTAAATGTAATAAGTGTGTATCCCAAAGAAAAAAAAAAAAGTTGAGTAAAAAAGTAAGAGGCAACACAAAGATGAATTTAAAATGGAACCGAATCAAAATCAAAATGTGTTATAAGATGAGCCTTTTAAACAACTTTAAAACCTGCCGCTGTCATTTTGGTCATTCTTAGCCGTCTGCTTCAGCTAAATGTGTTTTAAAATGAACCTAAGGGACATAAATAGAGACTTTGATTCCACACTGGGAAATATGTCATCTTAACAAAAAAAAAAAAAAAAAAGAAGAAACGAGAAGTTGACATACATTAAATTAAATCCGACCAAATATTTCTTTTTTAAGGCCAGTTAGAATTATAAGCAATATTTTTATTTAGTAAATGCAATAATAATAAGAGATTGAATCCTTCAGAGATTTATTGACGTATTTCTTCAAAATCAGAAGTTTACAAACCAAATTATTCCTATCTCATTACCTTTATGAATGTGCTACGCCGAAGAGAGGTGGCAAATGACATTTTAGTTAGCTAAATACTGGGAGATTTTTTGAAAAAGGAAATTACACTCCAGAGCAGGTTTCATTTCATAACAACAATGACCCTTAACATACAGCCAGAGCAATAATGAGTGTTGATTCAGTGGTGCTAAAGAAAAATGCATGCAACATTTTTCAAATTTGTAAAATTAATTATCTCCTCTTTTCTTTCCAGTTCCCAGTTATACATTACCTTGTAATATATAAACCTCTCATAAACCTCCAACAAAATGCACTGACCTTTGTGGTATAAGATAACAAAATGTGAATATGCTCAGAAAACATAAATACATTTCCAAGAGAAAAATCTATGAAAAAGTGACACATTACAAAAGCATTTACTTTCTACCTTCTTTAGGCAGAAATTATTTCCTGCCAAAGTAAAAAGGGAACAAATCCTGCAGTGGATTAACTTTAAATTACAAAATTTGTCTTTAGGATAATTTTCATTTTGACTATTAAGCTGTGGCCAATTAGACATGATGAGAGCTTGGCCAATTCTTCTTTACAAAATCGCCCCAGTTCACTGAGGTTTACCGGAGGTTTTAAATCACAGCTCTTTCAGAACTATGGAGGTGAGCCTTTTTGGGCACCCTGACATTTGTTCTACACCTTTTGGATTTTGAATCTGGCCTGAAGCACCACACCTCTCAAACTACACTACTCAACAGGGCGAGATGACACAAGATTCTGACATCTCACCAGATGGACATTTGCAATATTGAACACCCTATTGTGTGCGAGGTGAACAAATATATGTAAAAAAAAAAAAAAAAAAAATCAGAAGTAAAACAGGAAAATAGATTTTTCCCGTAATTTTACATTAATTCCAGCTGCAAATGGCAAGACAAAATTTAGCGTGCAGTGTGTGCTCTCATGTGTCTGCTTGCTGTTGTGCATGCAGGGCGGCTGTGCAGTCTGAGAGGTAAAGCCTGTGATATTGGGCAGCAGCCCTCCAGCTTTCAGCCCCGTGCTGTGTAAACAGTCAGAGCAGTGGGACAGACAGAGATTGCCACCACCTGCGGCTCTGCTGGGAGCTGCTGCAGAATGAGAGTTGAGTAAAGAAAAAAAAAAGTGGGGGAGGAGACGAGGTATTGGAGAGGAGCTGAGTGGAGGGAGGTGAAGAAGGAGCGCATAATTACATGGCAGAGTTGCACCTCATCTCAGCTTACTCCAAGATCCCCTTTTCTTCGTTCCCACAGGGTGCACACACACACACACGCACACACGTACACACACACTCCACCTCCTTTATGTCTTCATTTGAGACAAAACAATCCATCAGACAAAGGTCAGACTACCACACACACACACACACACAATTGTGAGAGGGACACACACGCACACAGACAAGACAAAAGGAGCATCAGGAAAACCAAGGAACAGAAGAAAACAATGTTTCTATCATTTCTCAAAATTAGCAGTGGATATTTTTTTCCCTCCGTTGATCCAGTATAAATTCAATAATGTAAAAACACTAGTACTCCAACCTTAATATATAAATATTGCTATTTTAGCTCAGAGATTCTCAGGAAAAACATCAAAATATGAACAGAAGGAGCCTTGCAGGGAGAAGAGCAGTGAGAAGGCCCTGCTAAATGAAAGTGCTGCGGGGGTGTTTGTGTCAGGCTCGGGCCCGCCACCCGCAGACCTGCCCAGGCGAAGCTGGCTCTGACTCGTCCCTTTGAAAAACCAGCTTGGCTCATGCACAAGTCTCCCCAATCGATGGATGCTATCTTACTAGACAAATGAAATAAGACTCGACTGTTTCGAGAACAAAAATTGATTCCATTTGTGAGGGATTTCCCAAAGCTGTTCACGCAATACTGATGGGAATGTCGATTTAAGCCTACAGAGAAGCAGAACGAAGCAGGAGGGAGACCTTAAAAATCATAGGACCAGCAATGCTACAAACATATGAAGATATCACACAAAATGCTAAAAAGTAAAAGGTTTAGTCTATATGGTATTGTTGCACTGTGGTGTTTGCCTTTATTTTGGTTTACGAGGACTGCTTTCACGGTCTTGTTTGTCGAGAGAGACTGAATTTTGACTGTTTTTAGTTCTTCCTGTTCATAGCTGCTGTATAGTGAGGGAGATATTTATATAAAATGTGCGTTTGATTTATTCCAGACAAGTATGGCAGCTTTGGGAGAGAGTCTGTGTCACTTTGTACGAGAGGAAGAACTGGGTTATTCATCGTTTCTTTGTATTGTCAAAGATAAATAAACAACCAAGAGAAGAACAACGCTGGTCAATAGTGTCGTTTTTCTCCTTCAAACAATTTTTTTTTAAACTGTATTTTTTATCAGATCATAGTTTGATGGCACATGTGACCAAACAGGAGTCACTATCAGTGTTGCTCCAGGGTCCTAGCAAATTTGCAGGACATATTCAAATATGATACTATGGCAGAACTGAGGAAAGTGTGATAGAAATTCAAAACAGACCACAATGAATAATTAAAAATAAAACATATAAATAAAATAAATCAATGTTGGACAATGTACCCTCTGGAACCACCTAATGGCACCACTGATGGATAGCGTCCAACATATTACATCACTGGCAAGACAACTTTGTACATGCAAGGCAATTTTAATCAAAACTGTGGAAAAAATAATAATTTTTAATCAGATAAGCATAAAAAACCAGAGCAGATTATGATTCTTGTCTTTTCATTTTTTACAGGTGTATTTTTTTAAAGTTATTTTCTTTTGTTCACCATCTTGTTAGCTTCAAGTCCAAAAAGTAATTTGTCAGGTTTTTCAGAATGCGCACAGACCTGTTAAAAATAAACAGTGCTTTATATTGAGAACATATTGCACTGTGAAACAGCTTTTACAGATGTGAACGAAAGACTGTCGGCTCCACCTTATGCAGACATTGGCCTCTGTACAGATTGGGGGAAGGGTTCTCATACTGAAATGCTGGCTGCTCTGTTTAAGTTAAATAAGACAAGCTCAATATCAAAATGTCATTTTACGGAGCTCTGGTGCAGCAGAAACCAATAAATAATGTTCAAAATGACACAAAGCAATCCTACATTTTTTATTATGAATATCCAAAGCTATATCTTGTTATTAAAATCCTTCTGTCCGCAGACAGTGCTTCATATTCCTGTGATAGCCAGTTTAATATCCTCATATTTTAATATCCACAGTAGGACTCATTTTATCAAACTGCCTGAAATGACTCCCCACAACTTAAAGTCAGCAACAGCCAGTATAGATGTATTGCATTAAGTGACACTCCTGAATAATAATTTCGGGGCAATAACACAAGGATAGGATCTCAGTCTGTTTCTCTTTATCCACAAGAATGGTTCATTTTTCATGCTAGCAATGACAAAGAATGACTTTTCAAAACTGTCCAAGATGAAGGGAAAGCTGATGATTTTGCGCCTAATCAGAAGTATTTGACTATGCAATCTTTATTTATCCTTTCTTGTTAAAAGTGCATCTTCACTCTTTAAATGTGTCTGATTTAGGATTAAGGGATTTGTATTGATTTCAACAGTTTGAAGTAAGAGTTTGGACACGCTCGTGCATTTTTAAAAGGTAAGTTTGTTAGAAGGCACCTAATGTGTCTTTATATTTCCTCACACAAAACACAAAAGTCGTGTGCATTTTGTTTAGCTAATCTTACAAGGCATTCCTTAACTAACATTTATTTCACCATCTTTATCGTTTGTGCCATTTTTTCCACTTCAGAACTGTCCCCTCCATGAACTGCAGGACAATCTACAGGGAAAAAGACCATATCCTTTCACTATTACTTCAAAGACTCTCACTAAGTTTGAGTTGCTTACCACCTTATTTTAATGAACATTACTTCTCCCAGCCAGCCTCTAACCTCAAAGATGATGTTTTCGACTCTCGTTTCATCTTGCACAGAAAGACTGCCTTTCAGTTTTTTCTCAGTTGAAAAAAAAATAAAAAGTCCTCAAAGTGTGGTTGTGTTATAAAACGTATGACCCCTCAAACTCAAACACACATAGAGAATGCATTTACTTTGTTGCCAAACTAAAAGTCCAGTCAGTGGCCACATGTTTTCCTATGGACAACTTTCCTCTCAACAAAATTGATAGAGTGTTGCCGAGCAATGCTATTTTGAAAGATTTCATGACACAAAAGTTCCATAGTAAGCACAACCCTTTCTTCTGATGCCCCTCTTCTGATGCCCCTAAGTAAAATCCAGTGCAACTTTTTTGCCTTCTGAAGTCACCCACTTAATACAGCGGCTCCACCTCCAGGCCATGCAGTTGTTTTGTGAAAGCCTCTGAGGTTTGTTAGAGAGCATCATAAAGGCAAAAAAAAACAAACAAAAAAAAACAAAACAAAAAAAACATTCCAGGCAGATCGGAAATGAGGTTGTTCAAAGGATTAACAAGCAAGTGTTTAGGTTGCATATGGAAAAGGGATTAACATACTATCAAATCATGGCCGTTCACCTAAACAGACAGGACTGACAAAGACAGTTTTAGCATGAGAAGGAGCCAAGAGGCTCTGGATGAGCTGCAGAGATCAAAATCTCAGGTAGAAGAATCTATCAACAGGAGAGCTATTAGCCATTCACCCCACAGAACTGGCTTTTACAGAAGCGTAGCAGAAGATTAAAGCAAGTAGAAGACGGGGCTCTACTCAGATCAGGCCAAAACTCCCCTTTTGTCAGACAGAAAAGCTGTTCAGAATTTAGAGAGAAATGCATGAAGCAAAACACAGATCAGTCATGGAAGAACATCCTTTAGGAGCTGCAAAAGACTTGAGAACGAAGTGGTGATTCACCGTGCAGCCAGATAATAGTTGTAATCCCACAACTACAATGGAATAGCAAAGCCTCTCCATGTGGTAAAATGATCCAGTCCAACTTCAGACGTAATGCTACTCAAGATTCTGTAGTAAGACTTGAAAATGGATGTTAATGGTTAATGTTTTTCACCTATTCTGAGGAAGCTTGAACTATTTCTCAAACAGAATAATCACGATTTCAGTCTCTAGATTTGCAAGCCCGGTAACGTTATACATTAAAACAATTGCAGCTGCTATTAAAGCAAAAGATGGTTCAGCAAACCTTTTGCTGATTAGAAACTGATTATTTAGATTTCACCTTGTATTTCACAACTACAAACAAGGCTACAGGTAGTTTGTGTTGGTCTAACAGATTTAAAATTAAAGAGTAATCCAGGCTTCTTACTTCTTTGACACTCAATGAGTGCATAAATTAATCCCAATGAAGGAAGATATGATGAAAAAAGCAAATGTCTGAAAGACCTCAGAAGTTTTGCGTGCCACTAAAAAACCCCCATCAAAGATACTTAATGATTTTCTCCATTAATTTCAAAGGAACAGACAGTCTGGAGAATGGTCTAAATTGTGACAGAACAGGTGGGTAGAAACTAGGGTTTTTAATCAAAGGCTACAATATTGCATGTGTCCAGTCATTTGGAGCAACAGCCGAGGACAGACTCCTCTTAACAGCAAAAACACACGGCCCCAAAGTAGAAATTACCTCTCGGTCTCGGTGCATTTATAGGAGAATCTGAGAATTTAAGATAATCAAGAGATTCATTCAAACTGTTAAAGGTCACTGACTTGAACTGGTGAAAAGCAGCAGAGCAGAAAATTTAGACAGGTGGGACAAAGGCAGGAGGAGATATCTGAGCTCAAACTTTTGCCACTTTATACCTAAAAAAGTTCAGAATTTCTTCAAGTATCTCAAAGGAAGGCTGAATGCATGCAGTTTGTGGAATATTGGAAACACTATGAACATTATACAAGATTTGTCAGTTTGACAAAATGATAGTGAACACATTTTTTTTTTCTTTAGCAACTTTCACAGCTGCATTACAATAATGGCAAAAGTCCCTTAAATACTGGAATAACATTTGAAGCTCCTCCCTCCTCATACTAATGGTATGAACTGATTCATTCACAACTCTGGCTTAGTTTCAGGCAAACTGAGTTTCAGTGGATTCACACAGTTGATTAAAGTCTGTCAGGTGGAATGAAACCAAGAGCTAAAGTAATTTGTATTCTGACATACAATCTAAGCCATGACACATTTTTGATTGAAAAGGACGTGCAACCTGTCCAGAATTTACCCCGATTTTCACCCAACGATGGCTGGAAATAACCACCAACCCCCAAGACCCTGCATGGATGAGCAGGTTTAGGTAATGGATGGATGGATAAATCTACTAGTTTTCCTTTTCTTTGGGACATTTTCAAATCAAATTAAGGCACAGACCTTTGGAGAAACAGAGGAGGTAGAATTTTTATCGAGTTAATCTTCCTTTTTGCATCTTCTTTTTGTCATCAGAAGTTGTTTGTTTGTGTCTGTCACTTTTTGCTTTCCACCTTTTAAAACTCCTTCACCTTTACTTTATAGAGACATGTCTGAAGTATTAAATCAGCAACTTTTTTCTATTAAATGTATCATTTTGAAACCAGAAAAACATTCCTACCAACTTAGACATTTTTTTGCCCTTGATCTACTTTATTGCAGTAATCCACAAATCAAATTAAATTCATCTCACTTTTTAAGGTGTTTTAATTGCATCATATTATCAATGTTTAATGAAGCTATAAAACAAAATTGAAATCCCATAGAACTTCTTGGTACAATTTATAAATCTTCACACTCCTTTGTCTTCTGACACGGACCTCGGAGCCTCAGCACACAATCAGAAGATTTATGGGAAAGATGATTTGGAAAGTATGCATCAATTATTGATGAGAAGAGACTAGATATAACCTTAAGGTCATGAAAACAGAGTTGGTGCAAATCTATACTTTAACATATCTCTGAGTGCATTATATAAGTAGATTGGTTTTGAACATTGTCATGTTTTAGTAAAGTAGAAGGTAAGAATAAAGGCAATCCAACACAGTGAAGGTAAAAAAAAAACTATTAAATTGTTCAAAATTCATTACTTATAATAAGTGTAGGAAAATGTTTTTATATCGTTGTTGATGTTCTATAAAATCCATGTTTTTCTGGACTTTTTTTTTAATTGCACATTTACATAGTGCAATAAGTCAAGCCTGCTATTCTGCTGAGGTTATATTTTGCATGGATTTAACACCTGCTAAAAACATGGATTTTTTTAAATCCCCATTTGTAAGCCTTGAAAATAAAAAATAAAAACATATATATATATATATATAAGCATTTAAACTATAAGCAGATTACTACAATGAAATTGCAGCACGTGACAAATCACAAATGTGAAATTTCATACAAAGAAAACAAAAACAAAGTTTCACCAGTCATTTTTTTCACAACCCAAAAACTAAAAAGAAACGCGTGGTCTCATTGTCTTGCTGAAAATCATGTGAAATTTGAATTTTCAAATTCACTCATTTACGCGAATCCTTCTTCTCTTTCCTTCATCAGCATGTTGGAAGATGACTATGGCATATTTTATTAGCCAAAGTAAGGAAATGTTGGTATAAAGCGAGAAATCAAAGGTGGCCAGCGTGTTGTCATTCAGCAGTGTTTCTCATATCAAGATACGGAGCAGCGTTTTATCCTCACAGGGCAACTAGCAGACAGGATTACTCATTAGATCACACAGGAGGACACTAAGCAGCTCTCCACACTGACGGGCCAATAAGGCGTTCAGTGAAGCAAGCTGGGTGCCACTCAACTCACATCACACACGCTGCCCAACACTGTCAGTCCATTATTGGGAGACAGCAGCATGTTCGGTGATTAGGCTGGGTAATGGGGAGTGACTGCCTCTAGAGGCTCTGGTTATCTGGAGCAGCGTCTGGATAACTTGCTAACAAACCAATGCCCTGTGGTTCCTGCACATACGCAATGAACAGCTTTCCAGAGAGCCACTTGTATTTGTTCCATTCCCACATGAAGACGTGCGTTGTGCTGTTTCACATTCAAAGGTGGTTGATGGGATTAGAATAAAGCCGTGATTCATTTCCTGACTTTTGGCACAGCCACTTCACAGTCTCTGGGGGAATACAAAGCCTGAATTATACTGGAGATGCTTACAGAAGGCAGCTGTTAATGAAATAAGAGCTTCTCTGAACTTATGTGCCCTTTACGTTTCAGCTGAGGCTGTTTGCAGATGTGATGTCTAGGCTTCTTCTATTATCTAACCAAGGTTTATGCACAACATTATTTTATTTTTCCTTCAGGATATACAAACCATTTCTATAAAAACATAACTTAACAACTGTAAAAAAAAAAAAAACAAAACAAAAAAAAACATAGTTCACATTTTTGTACTGCTTTTTAAATCTTTAGCTTGATGTTCAAATGTAGTTTTGAAAGAATTTGTCCATAGAACAATATTTTAATTTCAAGTGGTTTCATTAACTGTTCCTAAAATGCTTTTAGCTCCTTTGAAATGTTTTTATTTTTTTGCATATAATGTTCAACAAACTGAGCAATGTTCCAACACTCCTATGTTGGGTTTATCCTAAGGTTCAATATATGTATATTGTATTGTAATATATCATCTATGTTCTAATTTAGTATCCCTAATAAATAACATTATTAGTGTCCCTAATAAACCGTCCAGAGGAAGAAGAATGTGAAGGTTTTATTTTAATTTATTGATGAGCAACACATGCAACAAATTGACAGTTTCTTCTTAATTACATTTTAGACAAATAAAACTAAACTTTGCAGGTGCTTTGAAATCTCTTAAAAGTTAGTTTATCAAATTCCTGAACATGTCAGAATGTTCTGTCACGGCTGAGATTCACCAAGCGTTTTAACATAGAGATAATTCTCCTTTGTAATTGTCATCAGTTTCCAATTTGTAATGATAATTTAGTCCTAACAAGTCAATTAAGGCTTAATGAGCAAATGTGGTTCAGAGACACACAGTGACTGGATGCCAAAAATATTTTTAGACAAGTTTTTACCCCAAAAAAGCAGTGAAATACAATTAGTTTAGCCAAAATATATACAAAATATTCATTATGTTTTATTTTGTATTTGGTGTGAACTGAAAGTAGAGATGCAGTTTATGTCAGACTGTGTCATTTCTAAGACAAAAACCGCATGATTTTTTTTTTTTTACAAATAGTCACAAAATCCTATTCAACACAACATCAAAGAACACTGATGTTTTGTGCCTTTGCCTCAAATGTTCAATGTACCAGCACATTCTCTACTTTGATAGCGTGCTGACAAGTCCTTTGAGAGTCTGCCTCCTTCGAGGTCCTGCCTTCTGTTCCCTCGTACTGTTTGTTTCCCAATCCAGGCCCAACTGTGGGCTGCCAGGCACTCCTCCCTCCTCACTCTCTCCTGCAGTAGTTCCTCCGTGCTGGATGCAGGCCCAGCTCTCCCAAGCTTAAATAATGCGTGCTTCTCTCTTCCATCCCTGCGTCTGAACAGGGAGCAGTCGCTACACCTGGAGACCTAAGAGTCCTTTCAGCCGGTTCCATCCAGGCGAACTGCATCCTCATCTCCTGCTTTATTTACCATCCTCCTGAATTATTCAGGACAATTTAGCCCCGCTTCAGTCAGCTGGAGAAAATGACAAGCTGTATTATAAGTCAGGATGCCCTTAAAAACCTGATGAATAATACACTGTAAGAGGAATTAATCTCTTTAAATAAACATTTGGGTGATTCATTGGGAGGCAGCACTGTGGGCCAGAAAAAAACAAAAAAAACAAAACAAAACAAACATGTCTGACAGAGGCTGCTCTCCTTATCATGTTTGCATGAAGGGGGAGAGCCTGAGGAGCTGCATTGTTTGGTCAGAGGGGAAGCTAATATCCTTGTGTATGACAGTGAATCAAGCTGCAAGCTGAAAAGTACGACTTTGTACTTTTTTTTTTTTATTACTTTGTGTGTGTAAGCCTCTTTGGTGACTAATATGGCATTACGTATACATTCTAACAGAAAGAGCTTGTTTTTTTGTTTTTTTTGGATTCGTGAGCGCTATAGTGCCAGTTCGGAGTTAGTTAGGAATGCATGCAGTGGGATTAGATGTATAATTCAACCTCTTTCATTTTATTATTTCAGGTAAAAGATGAATTCTTTATTACATGCCCTGCAGCTCTGAGACGCAAGTCTCCTCCCCAAATAGCTAAAAGGTACTGCGTGGTCCCATTTCCCTAAAACCTGTCTCTCAGGGAAGCTGTTAAAGAGACAGCACTCTCCATCTGTCACTCAGCTGAAGCAGAGCTGAAAAATTCCTCAGCTGTGATTGCGGCCTGATAAATATGTCTTCAGCTGCCCATCTTTTCCTTAGCTGCCATCCAATTTATTTAGCCTGTAATTGATTACTTGCTCTTCCACGCCATGTGAGTTTAATATTACAGTTAGGGATTGTGTCAAGCACGCAGTAAAACCCCTATTCACTTTACATTAACCTAGAGCTGTGACTTGGAAACAGATTTTGGGAAGCTGAAATGCTGCTGACCTCATTTCTCCACTTCACAGTTGAGTTTTAAACCTGTGCTTCCACAGTCAACACCGCTGATACCAAACCTAACATTATCATCATATTTGGCATGGTGACATTTGCAGTGTCTCTCGTAAACCCAAACTCACACTACTGCTGATTGTGTTATGTTTGGTTTAGTTAGGAAAACCCTTGAAATAGCCAACCTTCAAACATTGCTGGTCAATAATTGCCTATATTGTTTCTTTGAATAAGAATAAGTTATTCCAATCTAACTGAGGCAAAATGAGACAAAACATCACCTTGCATGCTTCAAAATATCCTTTTCAAAATATATACCCACTTCAGACATAAAACTCTGAAACATTTCTACATCTTGTAAAACCATGAATTATTTGATGTACCTCCAGTTCTACTTGCCCAAATTCAGCCCTATTATGGCTTATAAGCCCAGACAGAGGTGAGGAAGTCCAGCTGTTATGCAGGATTATGCAATAGGCCACATGTAGAAGACCTACTGCTTTAGTCTTTCTTTTTATGAGACAATGAAAGACGAGCTCATATTGGGCAGGCAAAATGCAAAATATCCAATCAAAGGGCAGAGAGTCAGGAAGCAACAAGCTGAACCTCCGAACAATACAGAATGATAATTTTCCACATAAGTATAAAGGGCTGAGTTGGTAAAAAAGGACAAAATGAAATTCTGAGGTGCTTTGTGCATAGGAAAAATAGGATTTGCTGCACTGCATACATCAAAGTAATCTCTGTAAGAAAAGAAATATGATTGATGCAACCTACTCGGATCTCTGTAGCCTGGGAAAAAAAACAAAAACTCCTTGTGCTTTACACAACTGAGATAAGCTCTATGCTACATTTAAAAAAAAAGTATTTTCCTTTGTCAGAAACAGGTGGCAAACTTTTCTCTGAACTCAATTTCCATTCCCCTCAAATTTCCTCCTTTCATACTTTCACAAACACCCTGAAGAGTTAAGACATTGTGTGTTTCAGCGCTAAAGCTTTTGCTGTTGTGTGCTGATGCAGAGCTTTTGATCTAATTTATAAATAAGTAATGGATGATTAAAGAACTGAAAGACGTCACATGTACTTTAAGTTCCCTGTGAGTTTCTAGTACAGCTTTTGACACAAGGCCCAATGTTAATACCCACATTGAAGCAGATTGAAGGAAAAGAAAATCTAATAAAATTATTTAAATATTTCTGTGACTTAGAGCACATAATTAAATAATGTAAGTTGAAAAATCATCAACTATATTCAGTATTTTTTTTTAAGTTGCTACTTGTGCTTTAATCTTCTCACCTTGCTTTTCCGCTGCTAAGCTGCAAATGCTTGTGCAGTGTACTAGAAGATTTTCTTCAAAACCACCTGTTTTTCCCTCTGCTTTCACTGTGTGTTGGTATCTTTTATGCCTTGTACTAAATTAATACGGCTCCCACTGCACACTGGCGTCTGTCGGTGGGAGGCTGCTTGGCCGCTGTATTTAAAAGTGAGTGAATGCAGGCCAGAGCCACCTGCCAACAGATAGCAGTTATAAAATGCACCCACTTTGATTAAAAAGTTTGCCACTGAAAATCTATAAATCCTCCGTGTGTTTACCTGAACACTGCCAGCAAACACCATATGCCACAGCAAATGTTTCTTCAAAGCTCTGAAGAAAAAGTAAAGTGTGATGAAGACTGAAAAAACTAAGAAAGAATAAAATTATTTGAAAGCAGAGCTATATTCTTATATTTAAGGTTTAAGCCAAAATGATTTGAATGTTTTCTTGTAGCAATAAGAGCCTATTCTAGTAATCAGTCTTTGATTAGACATAGACTGAGGTAAGAATGACTTTCACACGTATTTGCACCATTTGGACTTTCCACATTTTGCATGGGAATTAAATACAACAGATAAGATTAAAAGAAGGTATTGAGTATTTGTAAAGTGAAAGGAAGATGACACATGGTTATGTAAACTCTTTACAAAGAAGAATCTGAAAAAGGTGAAAATAATTTGTATTCAGATACTTTTAGTCTGATTTCAATAAATAAAACGGTGCAATGATTTACCTTTAGTAGGTACCTAAATGGTTAATAGATGCAACTTCATCTCAGGGAAAATTTTGCTCTGCTAAGCTTGCAGAGGTTTGTTAGAGCAAATTAGTGTATTGTAAGAAAACCTGGCAACAGAGGAAACAGTTCAAAGATAAAATTGCGTAAGTAAGTATGTAGGAATGAAGGGAGGAACATGCAAAAATGTTTGTGCTAAAGTTCAAAGCAGGGTCAGAACATAAAACAATGTTTCAAGTTGAGTATCTCACAGAAATCTGATCAATGCATCACCTGAAAATGGAAAATGTATGGGACAACTGAAAACTTGTCATTAGCACTTAGGACCGGGACAAGAGAGCATAAATCACCAGGAGTAAATAGTAAATAAGTACATTTCTATGGCATGTTACATACATTTTTACCTTCCCATGTTTTTAAGTGATGTTTTGACATTTTAATACTGTTAAATTGTGATATTGTTACAGGCACTTCTGCTTAGATACAGTATTCTGTCAAACATGGCAGCTTATACTCCATACACAAGTCCAATTCTGTTCTGCTACCACCTCTGACTCAGAGGTGTAATAATTACGTCTCAGGAATTGGCATGTGTGGGACTTCAGAAGTCATTTGAACGTGTTGATTTCTTTTTCTAAAAAAAATTTTTTTTTTTAAATGCTGGATAGCTCTCTTGGTTTTCGCTGGCATTGCTACACTAATGAGATCTCATTAGCTGCAATGGCAGCTTAGCATTAGCATCATTTAAAGGTCATAAGGCTTCTACTGAGAGGACGCCCCCCAAGGCTGTTTAGGTGAACAGACTTAAAATAAGAATGAAATAGAAAACGGGTGATTGTGGAAAAAAAAATAGAAGGATGGTGGAGGAACATATCACTTGATTTTTCAACTTTTTAATGAAAAATAATTTAACTTTAAAACATTCTGAGATAATCAATAACAATAAACTATGTGTTACATAGGGAATGAAGTTGTTTTTTATCAATGTAAAAAAGTAAAGAATTTCTTTGTAGCCTGCATTAAAAGTAGAAATATGTAAAAAAAAAAAAAAAAAAAAAAAGAAAATGAAATCAAAAAAAGGAACAAAAAAAACAGGGGAAAGGAAAA
>NW_015113101.1:103229-168589 GCF_001443285.1 Poecilia latipinna | reverse complement strand
TTTTTTTTTTAAATTAAAAAAAAAAAAAATTTTTTTTTGAGCCCCTTTTAAAAAAAAAAAATTTTAAAAAAAAAAAAAAAAAAAAAAAGGAAATGTAATGCAAAACAGGATCAACATAAACAGTGTGAAGGACTAAAGGGAGATTTTGGTTGCATGGTGTTTGGTAAAATAGTAGCAAATCAAATGAACAAATAATTTATACAAATAAATAGTATAAATACTTTTATATTTATGGGGCCATAAAAATAAAATGATCAATTAATTAATTTATGTGATAAACATAAACATTTACATATAATTATCAACTTAATATGTGACACCTAAGGGGAAAAGAGATTTAAGAATAAATATATATAGTTCTTGTAGGGTGTGTAACAGTGATATATATATATATATATATATATATATATGATAAGTTATTTTATAGAGGTCTACATTGCTGTGCAAACTGCGTAACAGTGATATGAACGTTGTGTTTGTATAAAGGCAAATAAGTTTTTAATTAGAGATGACTATATTTTATGATGTACTATTTGGATTAGTTAAATGAGTTATAGGATTTAGTATCTTATCTCTCCTTTTAAAACAGAGAAGTGATTTTTATTTTTATTCATATTTCATGTGTTCTTTCAACCATATAATCTCAGCTATGAAGCAGCATAACTTTGTTGTAGATGAATATAATATTTAGCTGCACGATTGCAATTTTTTGCTTATTAACAGGAAATTGTTTAAATGCTTAAAGGTTTTGTTCATTCATTTGTTTACTCAGTGCAAAAACATGAATTTGTTGAAATAAAAAGAGAAGTTTTGACAATATAGCTTATCTTTGTTTGCAAACTGACATTAAGACACCAATAACACCTTATATATATGTTTTCTTTAAGAAATGTTCTTGAAGTCAACAGTACTCCAGACACAGGAAACTACACCAGCTTTAAAAAGTAGAATTGTCAGTTTGGAAATTTTCATCTTTGCAGTTTCACTGAATCCTGGTTCACAAACATTGGGCCAATTTCATAAAAGTGTTTCCGACAGTGAACACAGAGCCCCATGCACAAGGTGTTTATTTATATGAAAACAGATGAAGCACCTGTCTCTGCTGAAGGCATTTGGCTGAAACAACAAAAGAAATCCCTGAACCGGGTTTCCAATCGAAATGGAAATGAACCCTCCAAGACGTGTATGATGTGCACAGCAGTGGGGCTTGAGAATCAGAAGAGATTATGAGGGTTGCCTCCCTTATCATCCTGTGTTTACAAGAAGAGAGGGACTCATCTAGTGTGCTGTCAGTGGAGACGCATGAAAACTGACAGAGCAGATAGACGATAGAGCTTTACACTCATGGGCCTCAATTTATCCAGAAATCATAGACAAGTACTCACCACTGAAGGATAATAAAAGTTCTAGCAATACATACAAACCTCGATAGCATTGCATATTTCATAACTAGAGCTCTTTGTACAACGGGCATAATTTGTCAACAAACTCAAGTAAGGCACTTTATTTCACCACTCAGGAAATGTCACAAAGACTTCCAGCTGACCTTTGGAGGAATTTTCTCCTCACTGTTTGTCCCTACGGGTTTCTTCCTCTCTGGGAACAAACCTCTGTCGCATATTCACTAAATTAAGTTTCAAATTCTTTGCCTCCTGTGTGCTTTCCTGACAGATCGGTTAAACTGGAGAAGCTTTGACCTGACCCATTAGTGACTTCCAAAGGCCTATTGCTGTAGTTTATGTCCGTTATGCCTGACGTTAATGTAATTACAGAGGCGTGAGCTGAAAAGGGCACTTTGGCCCTCAGGGCAGATTGTCCTCATAACCACCCTGATAGTTGTCTGTCTAATGGCATAGAGACATGGCAAGGAGCTCATGGGTAACATGCCCTGGTGTGACAAGAGACAAGCACAGGCATGTGTTCATGGTAAATTTTGGTTTATTAACCTTTAGCTAATAGCAGGCATGCAGGTAATGAGGGCACTGAGTGGTGGTGGAAAACAGCGAAGATAAAACATCTCAATCTGCTTAGAATGTTAGTCATTTTCTTTGTAGGGATTTGGTTTCATTATTTATTTTTTACTTGATTTATCTTAAAATCTACATCCATTGATGCAAATTAGTATTACCATATTTTATGTTTTGGATGCAGCAGATTTTAAAGTACACAGTGAGGTATGTTGTTGGGTGATGCGGTAGCCATATTGTACACTGAACATGATTTAATGCATGCAATGTGTTGCATATATGAATGGATTATACAGAATGGAAAAATATTTGGTATATTAGGGTTAGGATTTATTAAGCCTTAGCTTTTCCCCACTCATTTTAGAACAGAATATGCACTGTTTATTTCCAAGTTTGATTATTAATCATATTTTTATTTTCTTCTTTATTTAATTTTTTCAGTTGATTTATTTTATATATATAAATCGTTGATCACCATAGCCATGGCTGTATGTTTGTTGTAGTTGTCCTGCTGGAAGATAAACATCTGCCGAAGTCTTCTGCGGCTTTTAATAGGTTTTCCTTCAGGATTGCCTGCATCTAGCTCAATCCATCTTCGCATTAACTCTAACCAGCCTCAAGACTATATTGCACTGATTCATCAAACTTTCAATCAAACCAACAGTACAACCAAAGAGGTAAATGAAGAGATTACTGAGGTCAATAGCATTGTAACCATCTGTCAGTATGGAAAGGTTAGGTAATATTTTAGGAACCATCATAAGAACCGAAGCTAAGAGGTTCACTTTAGGTCAGGAGAGACAAATAATCTAAATAGACTTTTATAGTTTGTAAAAACTTTCAAGTTATTATTTTTATTAATCTTAAGATCCAAATTTGAAACTGATTATGAAACAATTTCATAAGACAAGGACATGAATCAAAAGCACTTCTGCAGAGTGTGATTTTCACAAACTGATCAGTAGTATCTCATTGCAATGATACTGCTTTGGCTTAGACGGCTTTCAACTGCAGTATCATCATGCATGGAGTTATCTATTGAAGAATAACAATAAAAACACAGTGATGAAATAAAATTCCCAGCTTTTGGTCTTTCACTATGATGAATAATTGGGTAGATAGATTGCGGTGTTTAGAAAACAAAGATTGCTTTGGAGTGATAGATTTAAAAGTTTCTGCTTTCTGAACATTTAACTTTTTGTTCATTCTAGTCGCCTCCAAAAATTAAGTCATTTTCTGGTTGTTGGTATTTACATTTCATTCAGCTTGTGCAGAAGCAAACCATCTACTTTATACCATCCCACGTTCTACCTGAACATAACCATCTTCTTTTTGTGTGCTCAGTAATGGCCTGAACGTCTTTGAACAATCTTAGAACAATTAATGGACTGTAGTTTATAGTCATTGTAGGTAATTAATTAAAGCACTGATGATTGTTTCTAAACTAAGGTAGGACTGTCCCAAATGCCTGTCTTGTCAAGGTAAGTGAACTTTCTTGAGTGCAGAGGGAGCTTCTCATTAAATTACTTGTTGCTCCTAATGGGTCATTGCTCCCACATCTGGGCAGCACTTGCATTAATTCTCCAGGATATGTTTACAGGTGCAGTATGGTGTCTTGGGGTTGATATGCTTCTTCCATGATATGAAAAATCAACATAAGATCCACAGCAGCCTGGTGATCAGATTGCATAAGTTATAGTATCGGATGTGTATGAAGGTCTTACTGAAAGTTGTATGCATTTCTTACATATTTTACTAAATTCAAGGCAAATACACAAGTGTGATGGGGGTATATTTATTCCAGGCCCTCTGCTTCAATAACTTTACACCAGCTGTTATGACATCATATTTCACAAGGTTTGTGATAACCAAGATTTTGTCCACTTTAAATCATAATTGGATTTGCTATAATCCTCTTCAGACTGCTTATTACCAGTATTTGGTAGAGGAAGGTCAGACTCTCATTGCTCTGCTACATTCTCTGCATGGCAATTCTACCATTTATAATTACCTTCTGGGTTGCTTAGAAAGTTTTGAATCTGTTGTGTCAATAATACAGGAGACTCTGATCTGTCTCTATTCCTGTCTTTCAGACGGCCACTCTCACCAACTCTTCCCGAGTCAAAACCAATTTTAGACTTTAGTAAGGGCAACCATTATATATGTTGAATTTGGAGTTGTTGATCCCCACAGCTATTAGGTTTACACCTGAACAACAGAATACCAGGGTAAGAACCAATATCAGTATTGGGTCATTGTTTCATTTTAATATTTTAATTAAGGATTTTTCTCTTGACTGCTTTATTTGATTTGAATTAAAGTGATTATTGTATTACAGTCATAGTATATTGTATTTATTTATGTATTTCTGAAATGTTGATGTCATCTTGATCAAAACTTTCAGGCAGAAGCACAAAGGCCTTTAGCTGTTTCACAAAGAAAAAAAGAGCACATATTTAAACACTGCAAATATGTCTAGTTAAATTTGTCTTTCAAAACAAATGATAATCAGTGTTTTTATTTCTACTTTAAATACTTCCTGTACGCAGCTTTTGTTAATTAGGTAAAGGTAAACTTGTGAGTACATCAGTAGTAGTAAGGATGAGGTCTGTAAAAGTGTCCTGCTTTTTATTAATTTGTTATTCATCAAAAAGACCTTTTCAATGTTGCCAAAGAGATGGGTGCTGTTTCAAACTAAGCCGACTGCCATTTCAACCTCAACTGTAGAAAATGGATGGGCATTTTCTATAATAGCTTCATAATTAGTGTGAAGGGCAATCTGCAGCTCTATTAGATCTCTCACATTCATTACTCAAGTCAAAACCAGCATTTCAATTTTAGCCCATTACTGAGCCATACTGGAAAATTTGTAAATCCTTTTTAAGAGGATCTTGGTTTCAAACAGATGCATTATAATTCTGAAGCAGGAGAGGGTTTTTTTCCCCTCAGTAATCTAGAATAGTTTTAACTTCCTCTGAGTTCTTTTCCACTTTCTTACAAAACCGCCAATGAATGTTAAATATTTCAGACAGTGTCTGTTGGGGTTAGAAAGGAATCAGTGACTGGTAATTAAACTGCATTTTCATAAAAGGCTCAAGCCAAGCATATCCCGAAGAGGACAAGCCTCATGCAATGCAAATAAACTCCAATGAGAGCTCTTCAGTTCATTGGAGCAATTCAGCACAGAGCCAAGATCTTATTTATAGTGTGTGAATTGGAGGTAGAGCAACTTTTTTTTATCAGTCTGCAATCCAAAGTAGCACATACATGTGAATACATCTTTGAGTTCATCATGTAAGGTCACTGCAACAAACTAAGTTGTGCAATAAATTTAAATACAAATTCATACCACAAGAGAGTTTAGCCATGACTTGGTCCAAGCTGGAGTACAAGTCATGAAATTCTTCAAAATTTGTAGAGGCAAGGTCTTCTTTTCTTTAAAAAAAAAAAAAAAAAACACTAATGCAGAATCTCACCTTCTTGCATTACCACAATGCCTCTATTCCCATTGGCACTTACTTCCAGTCAGCAGTGGAGAAATATTCCACTGCTGACTGGTATCTATAAAATAGGTATCTATAAAATATGATACCTGTAATGTCTTCAGTCTTTGTCTATTCCCTTTATGTAAACAAATGCAATATAGTATGTCTACATTTGTCAAGTTAACAGCCTCCAGGCCTACAGCAGATGTTGGCACTTGTTCTTTTTTTCTGTTAAGTGAGAGCGTAATATTAACAAATAGGATGCATTAGAATAAAGACAACTCAACCTTTCAATGGTTTCAGGGCCTCAATTGTTGCTTTCATTGTTCATGCTTGCCATAAAGAATTCATAATGACACAATAAAGCAGATTGGGAAACATACTAATAGATATTGCAATTGTAGTTGTAACAGTAAAATATTTTCAAATTCAGAAATGCAACGTTGTCTGTCAATACCTCATTACAGTATTCAATATAGGCTTTGTGTTTTAGGGAGCATTGTGGGGCAGTGCTGGCCCTCCTGTTGAGCTTATCTTACCACTTCTCAGCAGTAGATTTGCTGCTGTTTCAACAAACTGACTGATGCCACCACAGGGTTAAAGTAAGGTCTTCAGGAGCACCTGGAGTTTTAAGAATCTTAAGTCTTTAGGGCTCAAGTCCTATTTAATAGTCTTGAGACTTTGTTTTTGTAATATGAATGTGATTAGAGTCTACATTGCATGTTCTAGCCTTGGTAACGCAGTTGAAACTCAAGATGCCTTGAGCTACATAGTACTGTGAACAGGAGGAAATCTGAGAAACATACTTAACCATTTATTCTGTGGGAAATGGATAATATTTTATCTCCACCTAATTCTTCAAGGTCTCCTCTTCAGGCAAAAGTTGGAATATTGCATGTCAGTGTTGCTCAGTGTCGCCTTGACGATCCATGATTCATTGCTGAGTCGTGCAACATCAGCTGTGAGGCTTATTCAACTGTTCCTGAAAGTGATTGAGCCAAGTAAAGTGTTAAGTTTTTGCCTCATTAATATACACAGTTAGAGAAAGAAAAAAAAAGAAGTGGGTGGAACATCAGGAGGTGAGGTCCAAAGGGTTACTATGAGTGGGTGGAAAGTGAGATGTTTACTGTTTCTTAAGCAGGCCTAGAGAAGAAAATATCTTCAGTTTTCCAGCGGTACTATAACGGTCCAGGTGCGGAGCGTGTCTGTCCTTCTCCCAGTGGCTAAATATTGACTGTGCTTAATAGCAGCAGATGGGCTGAATGGTGAAGGCAGGCTGTGCTGGAAGGATGGAGTGAGCGTATGAGTGACATCTGGTCCTTCCTGTGCCCAGTGGACCTGGTTGCTACATCAAGCTGCCTCATTAAACTAGCTGGAGCTTTAGGAGCATTCTGCCACTCAAGCCATTGCTCTGGTGCTCCCCATCAAATCCCTCATTTGCCAGAGCCAACACTGAAGCAGGGCATAAAATGTGGTGTTGGCAACTTTTGCACATCCTCCTTTTTCTCAGCATTCTGCAGGGGTCACTTACTCTCACTTTAGGTGACTTCTTTCTGCCAAGCGTGAATTATGCTGTATTGGATTTCCAAAATGCCCCTCAAATGAACGTCACCTTATATCTGGCTCTCAGCACAGCGTGCTGGCCAGTGGGACGTGGCTTTTCAAGAGACACTAAAAGTAGAAGAGGTCCTGCTTGCAAATTTAAACATGGGGAACCTCAGTCAGTTCTCACACAAGTCTGCAGTAGAGAAAGTTTAAAAGGTAAATCTTTATAATACATGAGCTGAAAACATGACATTATTGCATACATATTAAGAGTCAAAAGTTTCATTTTAATTTAATTGTACTGCAAACTATGTGCAATGACATTAAATCTAATCTCATCTCACCTCATCTCACCTAATGTCAAGTGTATGATGGATCCTGGACTGATTTTGTACACATGACTGAGTGATTAAAATAACTTTTTAATCACATGATCAAAGAGTTATTTTAATCAAGATAACATGGCTGCTTATGGAAGCAGTCATGATTTATTGAGTCCTTTTGCTCCAAAGATAATCTCAAAAGAACAAAGTGAATGAGCCCAAGCAGGGAGTAACCAGTGAGGAGATCACTGGTTGTTTGTCTGTTGTTTGTGAGCACAAAGTTTATTGTGCAAGAAAATGCTTTCTATAACAGGGTTTATCAATAATTATGTACCTTCACAGAGCGAGTGCAAAACATCTATTGAACAACAGATTGCTTGCAGATTTTGCTATCTATAGAGCACATTGCTATAAGGTAAACTGTGGTATTGAAGTGTTTGCTTTCTAATTCAAATATTAAGGATTTGATCCTGAGCATCACAAGGTATCAAACTAGCAAGAAGATTCAGTGTCCACATTTCTAGTGATTTGCTCATAGTAGATGAGAGCGTATGTGAGTGTGTAAAGGGAAAAAAGGCGATGTAAAGCACTTTGTAGAACCTTGAAAACCTTAAGAGGAGCTATGTAACTGGGCGCATTTTCAACCATTAGAAGACTGAGAAGGGAATTCACATCAGTGCAATCTGAGCCGTTTTAGCTGCTGGTGGAAGCCACTGGGCTGGGTGTCCGTTCAGCAGCCAAACTTGCGTCTCCTCACTCCTATAATCATCAGTATGCAGCATCTCTTATCACAGTGGGTTCGTATGACTACCCCAACATGCTTGAAAGCAAGCTGCCATATTATAAATCTTACAATCTACAACCGAAGAATCACTCCTCATCCTGTGTCTCTATTACAGAGAGTTTTTTGCAGATTTAAGCACCAGAATCTTCCTCCCTGTGGCACCTTAGGCCTATTATGCAGTCCAAATTACCCAGGGAACTAAGGGTAAAGTGAAAAAAGGAAACCATAAAGATAGATAAGCTAGCTGGATGCAAATTTTGCTTAAATATTCAAACCTTTCCCACTGGAACATTAGGGGACTTAAAAGGACTGCTGATCTGTGATGAGGTCCAATATTCCTGAAATCAAGCCTTAATTATGAATACAATTGGAAAGATTCTACTTTAATTTTGCCTTTCAGTGAAATAAATCAAATGGCGAGTCTGTGACAGAGTAAATGGAAAACTTGTCACATTTTCTCATTTAGACTCAAAGCTTCAATCACAGAACTAAACTCCTAATCCAATGAAAAAGTGTAATCTAGAGTGGGTGAAGGCACACAGAAACAAACAAATCAATACAATTCAATAGGTCTAACATAAAATCCTACCCTTTATAAGTGTATTTTTTTCCAAGAGTATGTCAGAGTTCAGAAAACTTGAATTCTTTTTTTTCTTTTTTTTAGTATTTTTATGCTTTATTCTAGTGGTTAGAAAGATTGCATTTCAACAATTTTGTTCCTATCATTTTTATGAGTACGCGAGATCCATGATTTGTTTTTGATTTGCTGTCTCCTTTTAAATATAATTTGCCTACCTTTATACTAATGCAAGGAAAACAGTCAATACTGTTAGTTTATCTCCTGAAACATGATGACATGTTTCTGGATCCCAGTCGTTATAATGAATGCTCCCTCCTGCTCTCTGCAAACAACAACATAAAGTCTCACAAAGACAAGAAATGTTTTATTTGGAGTTTCTAAAGTGCTATCTGTGCAAAAAGGTTTACATTTCCTGACCCAGGCTAGCTAATGCAAATTTATACCCTTTAAGCTTTTAGACATTTTCTCTTATTCCAACTATAAACTTCAATGCAAGCTGCTAGGATTTTATGTGATAGACCAACATACAGTAGCACATATTTGTGAAGTGAAATGCAAATATTCTCTTATATTAATGCCTAATATTTTGAGCTCTATTCACCTTTGACCAGCCGTCATGTCTCTGCTGAGGCTACGGTATCCCTCCAGCATGCTGCTGCCACCACCATGGGTCACTGTGAGAATGTGCAGTGTTTGTTTTGCAGGTATGCTAAAAAACGTTTAATTTTGGTTCCATCTGACCCAAAAATTGGAAATCCTCAGCACGTTTCCTGTTTCCTCTAATTGGCTTGTCAAACTGTGTCTGAGACTACTTTTTAAATGCAATGGACTTCTTTTGTGCCACTCTTCCACAAAGACCAGAATTGTAGACTGCATAACTTATAGCTTTCTTGGCAACAGAAAGCTATATGTCCCTCTAAGCTATGAGTCTCTACAGCTTCTCTAGCCAACTTCTCTGATTGATGATCCCCTTGCATGGCCTTGTGTAACTAGATGAACCAACATATCGTTGGAAGTCTGCAGTTGAGCCATGCTTTTTCCATTTTTGTTTTATTTCCAAAGCTTTGAGTTTGTTTGACCTAATTATGCTCTAAACTTCTCCACAGCTTTGTCCCTATCCTGATTGTTTAGTTTCTCACTAATGTTTCCGAACAAACCTCTGAGAGTTTCATAAAACTGTATTCATAATGACTCTGTTTAATGGGGTCTTGTCGAAGCATTTTTTTGTACTTAGATTTATATTAAGTGATCTCAGTAAAGGGAGACTTGATGCATATGCATGCCATGTCTGATTTTATTGGGGAGAGAGGTAAGCTATAAACCATCCAAATATGTTCTACTACATATTTGTCTGTGATGTATGATCCCAATAAAATCCATTGAGGTTCATGGTTATGACTAATACAAATGGAGTAGTAACACTTTTAAAAACAGTATGACTGAATGACTTATGTCTTGGTCAAAATAATGGTATTTTACAGTAAACTGTAATAGTGTAACATTATTATTATTATTAAAAAAAACTAAACCTCAAAATATTAGTTTAAAAATCTTTGTTTTGGCATCATATTGATTTAATTTGACACTGTTGCAGCAGCCCTTGTGCAGCTGCTGACTAAATATACGCCCTACTCTCAGGTGATAAGAAACGTCTGGGAACTATATTAACAGAGAGAGGGTTACTGCCTGATGGAATATTGATAAAATGTATTTTGTTTGCTTCTCATTGCTCAGAGAGCTGACGCCGGCTCACTGCACTAAATCATAAAGCCCAGTTGGGCGCACAGCAGAGTCAATAACCAGTTCTTTCTCTATTCTTGGAACACTCAGCTTCCAGGAGGGCCTCCATTGAAGCAGCAGGGGTGTTAAAATACAGAGAATAATTCGTTTCCCTTTAAACCTATACTGGACAAAAATGTGCAAAAATACTTTGCAGTCCATTCAAAGAGAAACATTCTTGTGATTAGCAGACACCTGCAACTTCTCATTAGGATTTATAAATACATTTTTTTTATTATATTGAAGTGAATTAAATGTACAATTTTAGACATTAAGTTGCTATTTACTTATAGGCCACGGTTCACCCCAGGTCGAGGGTCAGACTCTGCCTCCAGCTGAGGACATCATGTAGATCGATATCTTGTTCTTGAGTGACTGAAGGATGGGGTGGAAGGTGGACAGGCACAGTGGGGCCTCTACTGCATCAATGAGTGTGGTGCTCTTAAACAAAAGTTGATTTAACAGTTTCTCAATGTTTATTGAAACAATGCACATATTGATTATGTGTACCATAATCAATATTAGAGGTGGTCAAAAGAAATAACTTTTTTTTTTTGGTGGCAACTTTTTTTCTGTTTCGGTTATGTCATTTAAGTTAATAAAAGTTAATAAATGAAATACTAGGTTTGACAAACTTTCTCGAAATGATTCCCTGTGGTAAAGCAACATCTTAAATGTTCAAGCTCATCTAAAAACATGTTGAGGAAATTCTATTTTGTAGTACATCTAATTTTGTCATCATCATCATCATCATCATCAAAGTGTGTGTGTTACTTTTAAGGGATTCTTAGCCTGAATAGTGAATCTATACATAGGGATTAAGGACATATCTGTAATTGATGTCAAAGTATAATTTTGTATTAGAATTAATTGATTGTCTGGGATCTGCCTCCAAGCTTTTAGTCAATAAAAAATACATAGGCTAATCTATCAATTTCTTTTAGCTCATTGAGTGGATCTTTTGTTTATGTTATAGTGTCACATGTAGTAAGGTGATGCTTGATTAAGATTTCTCTATTGCATCGTATCTATGGTACTGAAATAAAAGGCAGATACCCAGCACTGGTGGGGATATTACTTTACTTTTTTTTTTTTTTAGAAAACAAGGATCAGCTTTAAACCGCTGCCAAACAGAAGTGTCAAAATAAAATGTTAGTCAAGCTGCAGAAAATCCTTTGTCCCAACACCTACAGTTATACTCAAAAGTCTTTCTCTGCTGCTTTCACCCTAATACCACCTTTTAAAGAATGTTTTCAATCTTGCTTTCTGATGTGTTTACACTTCTATAGAACCGGGACGAACACAATGCAAACACCACTGGCTTTCTGAACCGATCCATTCTCTGACATGCATTGCCTACGTGTGTTCATGCATTAACAGGCACATATCACATCTGCAAAAAAAACATAAAAACTGCAGGTATATGCTCTAAATCTCAGCCATTTGACAGTTATTGTAAATGCTTGTGGTTCTCCTTGTGAGCTACTGACATGTATCTTCATAGTAAATGAAATGTTTTCCTCTGCATGGTGACAGGTGGGTTGAACAGCCATGCTGGAGCTCTGGCAGCCTGTGCAGCAGCAGCAGCATTGAAGCTGAGAAAAGGAGATGGCCTTGCCAGGGGTTGTGATGACGCCAAGAGCTGTGATATCATTACAAAACAATCTTTCCGCTATGAATTATACACTAGCTCTTTAAAACTTAACATAGGTATCTCTAAGTGGTGGGTACCTGAGTGTATTACTTCCTTAATGGGTATGATTGATTTTATAACACAGTATCTGAGAAAGAAAAAAAATTAAAAATTGGCAGAAAACCCAGAGGAATCCTTACTGCTGGTCAGTATTGTTCAAGAAGTGGGTGTTTATTAACCACAGATAAGTGTTGCTTAGAAAAATGTTAATGCATGTGCTAAATGAATAACTGCTTTTGTGCATCATCAGTCACAACAGGTCATCAGTGCCTTGACGCCTAGAAATTTTTAAACTGCTAAGATTATAATTATTTGAGAAACTCATCATTTTTCCTGACAAGCAAAGCGTAAGAGAGGAGCTCAATCGATGTGTTATCCGCAGCACCCTGGCTGTCGGGCTCGGTGTTGAGACCGTATCTCGAGGGACGAAGGGCAATGGAGCTGTGATGTGTTTATTTATAGAGTACAACAAGCCTAATTGGTAAATTGGTCTAATGATTGATTTGCGATCGAGTTTGGTGTCGTCTGTCTTGAGTCTACAGTGAGGGATGTCTTGAAATAGCAGGGTTGACAGCAAGGAGAAAGAAGAGCCAATACTTTTCCCTGAGTGCAGGATCATTTGATTAACTGTCCGAAGTCTCCCTGAGAGTTTGGCCCACAATAAGCAATTAGACAAACCAAGGTTACGACCCAGTCTGGCTGTCACCAGGCTGAATTAAAGCCCTGTGAGGGGGTCTGTGTATTTTGGCACCTGCTGAATTTCATTTCAGATATCTAAGATTTCTTTGCATAACTTTAAATCTAAACCATTCTATTTATGTGTAAAGATTTGAGCTTTTTTAAATTTGTTTTAAAGAAATAAATGACAACCTGATGATTCCTATGTGTCATACAGAAAGAGTTAATATTAAAGCAGAAATATCCAAGCCATCGCAAAAGTATTAAAAACCTTAAGTATAAATTATTATGTATTTTATCGGGATTTTTATGATACAAAAGTAAGAGGAATAAAGGAATAAAGCATAAAATATATGCCATACGTTAAACAAATTCCAGTGCAGACAATTTTATTTACAAGTCACACAATAAGCAAACATTGTCTAACGTTGGTACTTTCATTTTAGATTAAATCCAGCTGTTAATGTCTCCGTTAACATTAATAAACAAACTGCATTAAAAAGGACAAGTACTGCAGCAGACAGAGTAGACCAATGCTAAACCTTTAGGTTTAGATATTAAACTATATCCCGGAGGAACAATAACACCAAACACCAGCCAGAACTCACCATCTAATGGTAACATGTGGTGGATTCAGCATCATGCTGTAAGTAAGCAGACTCAGAATATGGGACAATCCTGGAAGGTAACATGTTGGAGGCTACAAAAGACTTGAAACTTATCCAAAGGTTCATCTTTCAGCAGGAAAATGACCCTAAACATACAGCTGATGCTCGGGCTACACAATATTAGAAGACCTTAATTAAAATGACAATAATTGTGATGACGATATCAGGTGCGATATAGTTCTGTTTTCTTCATTCCTGTCTTTGTAGTTTGAGTTTGTGACCTGTGGCATTTTTGGAAATGTCATTTGTGTCCAGTGAGAGTACTTGCTGCCAGGAGACTCTGTCTTCTTGGCTAAATATTGAATTAACAAAAAAAAAAAAAAACTTCAAAACTCTTGAAAAATATTAGTCATCAATTATTGCACTCCAAACAATCCTTTGCAATATGAATGTTGGGTAAGATTATGCTGAGTTGATATACTGGCAATATACTGTGCAACCTTAGCCAGTATATTCCTGTGTTAGAATGGCCCAGTCAACTCCAGATCCATTTAAATCTTTCCGCTTCCTGCCAAAAGCACTAAAGCACAGGGAATTGTGCGTAAATACAACCAAAACAAATGTGTGAGTCTAGATCTATTGGGAGAAATGACTTGTGTTGAGCCCATTGTTGAAGAGTGTTTGTCCTACAATTGCCAAAATCTGACACCATTCCGTTTTTGTTTTCATTATGTGAAGAAGGAAGTTACGCTCAGTGTCTTGTTCAGGGGATTTTGGGGCACTTTGAGTTTGTTTTGGGGCAGCGCCATGACAGGCAAGGGGATAACCAGGTTGCTCATAGGTTTTGGTACATTTGACACAATTCAAAGTGCAAGCAAACTGCACCAGCTGAAAATGCAACAAATGCTGTAATTTTGGTCCCCATTCAAACCAAGTTTGCTAGACTAACAGGCATGTGTAACGGAGGCTCTTGATCCAGTCTGTGTGAGTTTTAACTATTTTGCAAAGACAAATGGGCAAAAATGCCTGATTAGCAAACCCGATAAAGATTAAGGTGACTCAAACAGACTCAAGGTGGCAGCATAAACATTGTGTCTTGCCCTTCTAATTTATGGCTAGTCCTTAATTTGCGATGATCAATCACATAAAATCCCCCCAAAATATATTAAAGTGTGTAGTTGTGATGTGATAAAACGTGAACACGTTCACAATATGAATGCTTTTCGCTAGGCACTGCAAGTTTGCTGTTTACCGTAACAATTCCACAAATAAGTATTCCAGCTAATGACAGAAAGCAGCACATTACGAGATTTGATATTCACAAAATATTCAAGAGTGTATGCAGAGCGGCGTTCCACCTCATGCTGAGGCCTTAGCTCAGGGCCCTATCTGTTTCCTTGCTGCAGGTTTGAAATTCAATTACCTGCTGCCCTGGGAAGCTGCTCGCTGGAAGCAAATCATGGATCTGAGGTAAGGTTTAATGGATTTGAAATATAATTTAGCTCTGGCTTGGCTCCTTGGAGACAGGTCACCATTACCTATAACCACATTAGAGGTAATCAAAGATTCTCCTGAATTCGTTACATTGGCTTCCAGCTTGCTTGAAAAGTGTTCCATTTTTTTTGTCTACCTGCGATGCATTTAAAAAGGGAAAGTTATGTGCAGGCACAAATTGTGGATGTAGTGTAGATGTATTGCCAGAGACAGCATTTTTTTCTCCTTTGTAGAAGCGTTTCTCAGAGACTCTTTACTCTAACTATTAATGTGGATAATTGCAGCATGCCTTTACCAAGTGTTTTATAACAGAAAGACCTTCAATGGAGCTCATATGAAACGGCAAACATACAAACAGGCTTCCCACTGCTCTTTACCTCTAATTACAGACCGTGTCTTGCTGCTTGGCCCATCTTGCAAAGAAACCTTTTCCCAGACACCCTCCTCAGACACCTGTTATTAATTCTCCCCTGTTTAATCAGAGACCTGGGAGGTATCAGCCGCTGCTCAGGCTGCAAGGATGACAAATGAATCGCCGACTTAGAAAAATGGACCCAGATTAATCCTCCACCTGAAATTTGTGTTCACATCCATGCATTGTTCTTATTCTGGGATAATGGATGGCATGGAGGGGCTTTCAGGGCGCTCCCACAGAATTCCAATAAATAGTTAATGTTGCAAAAAGTCTCCTAAAGTGTTGGCAGTTTGGAAGTTCTTCATCTTGCTAGCTCGGTATGGAAGAAAAACTGACCTGTATTGTTGACAAAATACAAATATGTCAGTTTTAGAGCATTTATGGCTTTCTTTTGCACATAAATACAAATCACTGTAATAAGATTTCCAACCCTTTTGCTTTGGTGTCTGTCCTCCATCAGAAAATCCACCTGGACATGTCACTGCTGCCACCTCTAATATGATCATTCATTCATGGTGCATGTGAGGATCAGGCAGCATTATAGATATGCTCCAACATTACCATAAAAAGATGTTGAGGGCTTTAGATTTAATTAATTTTGGCTTGTGTTAAACAAACCATAAAATTCTTTTTTTATTAGTTTAGAAAAAAAAAACTTTAGAGTGATCAGCCATGAGTTAGTTCACTTGTTCTCTAATAGCCATCTTTTGCACTTCATTTATATCTTCTCCCATCAGTTTTCTTAATTCATTAATCAGCTCATTAGTATTACCAGGCGAAGAAATTACTTCTCTGTCTGCATAAAGATGAAGCATGTGAACAGCCTGAGTGAGCCCCAAAAAATCTTGCAGTGGAATAAAAAAAAGTTTTCTACGGTGGAAAAGTGCATTTAGTCAGAATTGCGTCAGGAAAAAGGAGCAGTATCCCGGGTGAAGTGCTGAATTGTAGCGCTTTCAAGAACCAGAGAAGGACAGATGTTTTTCTCTTGTCAGCTGGTATTCATGGCTAGTCAGAGCGGCTTGTGACTTTGTTCTGTTGAACTGTGATGGGTTGATTCCATTTCCAACTCTCTTATGGGTTTAAACAAGTTTTGTAAAACGACGCTGTCAACACTTGTGCTTTTGAGAAACTTTGATCAATAAAAATAAACTCAGTGGTGTCAAACTCATTTTCCTCAAAGTAGAATATGCTGACAAATCTGCCCACTGATAAACAGTTATTGTATGAATAAATAGCTTTCTTAAATTAAGTAAATATTAAACCTCTTTACAATTTGGCAGTATAGACATAAAAACTGCTTTGATTTGAATGATTAAAGAATATTTAATCACACAATTTGTGGGAAAGCAATGTTGCCAAATACTAAAGGACTGTGTCTGATTTAGTATAAGAAAGTGATGAGCAGACTGAAAATAGTAATTTATTATAATGTACATAAACATGCAGTTTCAACTGGAATTTTTCAATTAACTGAAAAACCTACAGAGGGTAAAAAAATATCTTAGATTCAATGCCAGTATAAAAGTGAAGTAAATCATCTCTCAGCTTAACTAATTTCATTACTAATATTTAGGATAAATATTTAAGATGCAGACTTTGTTAATGTTAGGAAATACTTTAAGAAAAATGCTATTTAGACCAACAGCTACTGCCTGTGTGTGTGTGTGTTTGTACGTGGTTTTTCGGAAAGCTGTTGATTATTAACTGCTTTACGGCTCTGCCACATTTGTGTTAATGCATAAGTGAAATCTCCTATGTGGATCCTGCTGTTTAACATCAAACCATGATCAAGTAAATGACTTCATACAGTATCACCCAGCGACCTTCTCTCACTGTAGTACAGCCAGCGCAGTGTGCTCGGTTTTAGATGTTCTGTATGCTTAAGACCTTAGCTGCACAAGTCATGGCATTGATTGAAGTTTGAAGCCTGCTTTCTAGGATTTATGCCCATTATGCACAATTTATTAGTGAACATAATATTGTAAGAGGGTTAGGGTGCTTTAGAAAAGAAGTGGATGTAAAGAAAGGCCCTAGAGGCTATAAAAAGAGGGAGTGTTGTGTTTCTGAGGCTGCAACCATCACAGGCAGGCTTGTGTTTCAAAAAATCAAAAAATGACATGCAACCGTCTGTCTGCTCCTGCTCACCTGATTCAATAGTGGCACAGAATTGGATTTCTTCTCCTTAAAGCTATCAGCCTTTGATGTGACACAGTGACCGTGAGAGTGAGTCAGTGGGTGCAAGAATGAACAGAAACCCTCCGATGCTGCAGGTCTCTGAGGTCTCAGCTGCTCCTCTGTGTTTTACTGGACTTCTGACATATGCTCAAGGCACAAATCAAAGCCTGCAACCTCCTCTCTAAGCTGAAAACTATTATCAGGGTAACTGAAGCTCATGGTAATTAGCTAATTATTATTTTTTTCTTTCTTAATGAGCTTGAGGGATAACTTGCTTTTAAGCATCTGCTTGAAACGCGATAATACCCTGCATTAGGAATGAACTTGACTTTTCTTTCTAACGAGTTTGACGTCGCCAAAAACTATATTTAATGAACAGTGCCTAAGAATGGAAACCGTGGACAGATATAGGCAAGAGTAAAGAGAATAAGAAGAGAGGAGTATGAGCATAGAGTAAATAGATGGAGGGAGGATTTTGAGTGACTTCAAAGCCAGCAGTTTCATCAGAGCCATCCTTATTGCGAGGATCCAGCCCACGGTAAGGTGATAATCAGGCCGCTCTGCGCTGCATCCACGAAGTTTGTGGATAATCACGACGGACCAGTGGGCTGATGAGTAAGACCTGTGTGCTTGTCTATCCTTCGGCTATTTGATCACTGTGGGTGGACAGTGCTGAAGCAGAGCAAGAGAAACAATCAATGCAAGAGAAACATATTCATACAAAGGTGGCAAAACAACTGAAAATCTGTGAACAGAAAAGCAAAAACGCCTTTTATTCCCTCACTGAAGGGACATTAACAATATAGCCAAAGACGTTTACTACTTTATATTAAGTGTCAAACATAAAAAAAAGATCTATTGGACTCTGTTGCTGTGATACAAGCAAAACCTAGAGCAGATGAATGGCATTATTTTTACACTCATCAAACTGTCCAAAAGCTTCTCACACACCCACACACACCTAGCTGTAGCTATGGTCAGTCAAAAACTACCGGAGCAGATTTTTTCTTTTGTTGGACTTATGTGATTTTGCTAGCAGAAAAGAAATGCTGTAATGATTTGTGAGAACTTCTTCCTATACTGCATACATACATGTACCATGTCACCAAAGTCACCCACACAGGCACAAAGCAGGGGCAGCCCTGTTTTATTGTTTTATTTGGGTTTTCTGCGGTAGCCCAACATAAACTAGTGGAAAGAACTTAAAGCAACTACCATGTTTTGCCAAAGATACACATTTAGATTTAAATCTGGACCCACAGGATGATTCTGTGGGTCCACAAATACTATTTTACAGTTTAATTTTGTACCCAGAGACACTCACACAACTGTGTCCCCGGGAGAGACCAAAAAAAAAAATAATCAAAAAACAAAAAAACAATTATCATTCATTAAGAGAAAATAACAGGATGTAATGTTGTACAACTCGTTATTTAAAAGGAGCATTCGGTTTTAATGTCTGAACAGTCAAGTACGCAGAGCACTATGACAGCATGAATGCACCGGCACCATGTTTGTCACAGCATATATGTTGTGATGATTATTTCAAAAATTAATTTTATCTAAGAAAGAGAGGTCACCCAACCCCACAGCAGGCCAGAATGTGGTGCAGAGTTGTTGTTCATGAAGGAGAAAGTGGAAGGACGGGGTCAGGGTTGGAAACGTAACATGTCTCACTTGAAAGGATGTTCAAGTGAGACGAATCAAAATAAACTGGTCTGCAAATGCAACATCACAGATACTGCACGTTCATCAAGTGGAACTATGTTGCCATTCAGAATTCAACCTTGTAGATTCACCAGAGTCACCCAGGGTTTTGGTTAGACATTGCATCACAGTCACCGCAGACGCATTTTTGTGAAATTATTTCAGCTACCAAAGATTTTATGACAGTAATTATCCCGTCATAAAATGGGGATATGAGAAAATTATAGGAGAATAAACAATGTGGGCAATTGCAGAATTCAAAGTCAGCACAAAGACACAAAGATCTTAACTGCAAGGCCTGCATGCCATAAAACACCTAATGACTCGCAGATATGTTGATGAGCTTTGCACAGCAACACATCTAAGCGGCTAGTACATCTCAAAAAAATGTTCAGTACTGGGCGTAAGCTTTATATTTCTTGCCAGTCATCTCAGAAAGTGAAACTGTAATTTCACTGAGAATCGATGAAATTTAAAGCTTTTTTTTTTTTTTTTGCAATTTAAATGATTATGTCTTACAGGTAAAGAAAACCCCAAATTAAGTGTCTGAGAAAATTATATTACATTAGACAAATCAAAGATGGATGTTTTAAACACAAAATGTCAGGCTGTTGTATATTAGTCATTTCTATGACCCCAGTACTTGGTTGGACCTCCTGTTGCATGAATCGGAAGTTTAGGAAACCTTTGCAGGTTTTTTGACTTAATGAGCTGATAGGGTGTGACACCATGACTTTGAAGACACTGAATTTTAGGTTTCATTATGTGTAGGTCATAATCATCAAAATTAAAAGAATCAAAGGTATTGAATATAGCACTATGAGTGATAATTTTACAGGGTTAGGGTGACGAGTTTCACTTCCAATGATTACTGGCCAAAAAGTAATGCATTTATAGGGAATATTAACGTTTTTTGAGGTGTAATAGTATAATGCACACTTTGGGTTGTTATTAATCGAATGATTATGCAACACACCGTGGTATAGCTCATATTTTAGAAATATCCACAGAGGGCGGAGTCAACTCGAAAAAACAACCAAGACAAACTATTAGCACAAGTGGGAAAACCCACTCATCCATGTAATGTTCTGAAATCCTCTCAACAGACTGGTGCAATCGTTTATGTTGTGTTCATTGTCATCTTTTAATCCACTTTTTTCATCTCCTTCTTGTTGCACTGCTTGACCCCCTGTCCTCTCCAACCCCAAGATGAAAGCTATGATATTAATTTATTTATTTGAGTCTAAAGTGTATTCTGTGGCCCAAAATACCCAGACCATTGCTTAGAGATGCTTAGCGGTGAAATAGAGCTTAAAGCCATTTCTGTCTTTAATGGTATTTTTGCTGATTTGACATCTCTGGCAAATAAAATAAATCATCTAGTAGTAGCTGCAGATATATTCCAGACTCCAGTGGTTCTCTATAAAATCTGTCAGACTGCAACTAGCAAAAAATGGTGCAGACAGGGAAGTATGTTTAAAGAATGGGACATTGCAGAACTGGTTAAGAAGAAGTGGCACTACTGAGAATAAGTCAGAGTGTAAAAACTACACTGTCAGGGGAGAGATTATGTCTTCATCATCAGTTCAGAGTTCATCTATATTACTTTAGAGCTCAGCTGTGTCTTTGACAATAAAAAATGGCATTCACTGCACTCTTTGGATATTTAACAAACTACGCCTGCTTTCTGCTTCTATTTAATCCATACGGATTTGTGAACCTACTGCTGTTTTTAAAAGCTTTTTCTTAGATCATTTGTCTTGCCACACTAAGGTTTCCATTAAAGCACTGAAAGAGCACTATTCCATCATTCTGGTAAGTAAAACCTTTCTTGACCTTCCTCAGCTAGTCGACTTGCTTCATCTAAAAGAATGTTCTGATGATTTGAAAGCTCAAAAAAATGGTTTTAGAATCGTGGATGATTTTTATCTGACTTGTATTGTATACAGGGTCACAGCAAGACTTAGGTTGTGACTCCAGACTGATGGGGTCACTAAGAAGCACAGCAGCAAGCAGACAGGAGGAAATATTGTTTGCTGAGTATGTTGGAATATCTTTATTGAAAAGTTTTATAAAATTAGTAAGAAGTTGTTCACCTGAAATATACTATCAATTTTTACTGCTATTATGGATTATATAGTTTAGTTTTATGGCTGATGAGTATTTGTTTAGTTTTAGAACCAATCTGGTTTTGAGACTGAGACTGAATCAGAGAGTCCTGCAAACTGAAAGGTGGAGCCTTCAAAGCTTTTTTTCCCCCTTAACTTCTATTTTGGAAGTCTGTTCTGGAACAAGCATCAGCATCATACTTCCTGTTATGAAATGTGCATGAATTAATATAACGACTCTGCTTGTGAGACTTTGATTTGGAAGTAAAAAAGGAAGAAATGCTTTGTTTTGATGTTTTCTAGTTGAATCAACATTTCAGGTACCCGTTATCATAGTTATGCTGTATGAAGCTAACAATGCTAAAGATAGCATCTGCTTCATATTGGTGCTAGAGATACACTGAAGGGCTACTTGACCATTTTAAGTAGTCAGGACAACATTGGATAATTTTTAATCAAAAATCTTGAAAATGTGTAAAATGCGTCTTGAGCGGAATGGTGTTGTGATGGCATGGTGAAAGGATAGTGTCTGAAAGGGTAGGAGGTTTTTAAAGAGACAGGAAATCTCTAACGCTGTTGAATAATATCTATCAATGCACCAAAATGAAAATGTGGGCTGATGATAATACCTGATGTAAATATTGCCAATATGGACAATAACTGATATTTACCGATATTGTTTGTATCATATCGCTGCCCTTTTGACACCTTGAAAAAAATGACCACACCACTTGCTACAACACTGCTTCTCTGCTTCAGTCAAACTCCCCATAATCCCTTGCTGCAGGTCTAGCACTGTCACATGACCAAACAAATACAACATAGCCAACAGCCTAGACTCCCCCTCCAGAAACAATTGGCAACAAGATGGAAATAAATATTGGTTGCTAATATCTGCCCAAAGTTATGGGGTTGCGTAACTTTGGGCCGATACCGATGTTAGTGCGGAAATATTATGCATTCCGAATAAAACCCTCACATGATTTAAACTTACATTTTTTCTTGAAAAAAACACTACTAACTGGACTTTTCTCTTTTTTTTACTTTAATAATGTTTCACTAAATCACTTAGCTAACTGTTCAATGAAAAAAGAACCAATTTAAAATTAGAGGTGTAATTGTTTTCAATGAGTTTTCTTTTCACACTTTTATTGAACACCTGTTCTTCCTGGCAGCAATAATAAATTCAGGCCCCATCAAATCTTTCCACTGGGACTTAAGAAAAACTGATTGAAAATGGTATCTAAAACTTGCAAAGATTTTTGTCATAAAAAACGTATCCTCAAAGGCAGTGTGGGCTAGTTTGGCTCCAAATTACCAGTTTATACTTCACCACACACAGAGTTCAAAATACATCCCCAATTCTCTGCACGTGCATAAGTGTATTTGTACACATGTACCAGAGGCAGAGGTAGAGCATGCACACAGGCTTGGCTCTTCAGTAAGGTGGGATGGGTAAGAGCAGGATTATACTCTGGTCTTTCTGCATGACTCTGAGCCGTGGGAGGCTGACCCTGATAAATCACCGGCTGTGAGGCAGTGTGGCCGTATTTCGCAGAGACAGCCTCGTGTTGAGGGGTTCAATTTATGTGGGAAGACTGAGTGTGAGATGGGAGCAAAGCAGGCGGACCGCGCTTAGCAGCCAGTCTCAGCAGAGCAGCGGCAACAAACAAGACAGACACATCTCTCATGTAACTGAGTGATCTCGACAATACTCTGGCAGCTGATGTGTCATGTTGCTGCCCTGCAAAAATCAAGAGTGTTGTCATGAATGCAAAAAACAAGCTGTGGGTGGATGCTCGGAGATATGCGGTGAGTTGGAATTCAAAGGAATACCGGACTAAGGCTTTTCCCTGCTGAGTTTTTGATTTTTATCAGACTTAAAGTAAATCACGGAAGAAAAAATAGAACTATTTCAACATGCTTTCATTTTCTGTAGCAGGATGGTGCACAATCTGTGCCGCCACCCAGAGAATTACCCTTGTAGGCACCCCATGTATAAGGAATCGTTTTTATACAGCTATGGATGATAGACTGTTTTGGTTGTAGAAAAGAGGTGTTATTTTCTAGAACAAGACGTCTCGGTTGTAACATGGATTATCATACAAATCAGACACTCACACCCAGGTGTATTATTTTCTTAGCATTTTGATATGAATACAATGTTACATTTTATACAAGGTAAACCATTTGTTTCTTTTAGCAGTTAGCCGTCTCCCGTGAGGGAAGCGTATTGAAGCTAATTGGTTTAACTCGGTGTATTTGAATGGTAAAAACTTTTGGAGTAGTTCATAACAGATGTTGTGATGTCTCATGATGTTTTCTACATTTCATTTTCCAACATGCTGACAGACCTCTGCAACTATGATTTCCTCCAGTCAAATGTTCATCACTCTCTAAGTTTCCCCTCAACAAATAGTCATTTAATTTTTTTTTCTTTTTTTTTGATGCAGCAGTGCATAAACACATTCATTACACATCCTTTGCAACTACCACAAAAGTAGAAAATAACTCAGTTAAAAAAAAAAAAAAAAAGTCCTCCTCCACCAAGCCAAATTCCTCCCGGGGAAAACAATAGCCTTCATATCTTCAAACAAATGCAAGTATGCAAGCGCTGCTGAAATGTTTTCTGCTGTGCTGCACTGTGCATAGGGATGTAGTTTGCATATCTATTACTCGCTTTCTCTCTGTGAACAAGTAACCTTGTGGAACTCATCCGAAATTTGCCTTATTTTTGCTCTGAAATCAATATTCAGCTTGTTGCTGTTACCAAGTCAGCCTGCGACAGCTTGCCTCCGGGCCCTGAAATTATCAGTTTTTGTATTAAAATACTTTCCGTGATAATAAATGACTAAACTATGTACTTGTGGCCAGCTTTGTTTCGCTTCCCTTTTCAAGCAAGGCTTGTCTGTCTGGTAAATTTTCAAACTTTGATGTGCTGGGCAAATTACATGTTGGACCTAAAAATTGTTGGGCTTTTGTAACAATGCAAACAAGATATGTTTGGGCAACAGAATAGCATTTGTGCTTACCTGTCAAGTGTCCACAATGCAGCACATAAAAAAGAGATAGAGGAACAAGAAGAAAAAATATTAGTCATGGATTTTGAAACTGATATGTTTCAAAAACACAAAGTGCTCTTTGAGGATGATTTATATTTGTTTACAATTTTGCACAAACCACAGGGAAATAAAAGTCCACACAACATTTCTAGTGACTGAAACACATAATGAAGTCAAAGGAATTATCACTTTCATGGTTCTTGTTGAAAATAGCAGCCCTGTAAACTAACATAAGATGTTGCTGCAAAAAGATGAAGCAAGTTAGAGCATTTTCAAGACAATTATGTGTTTATAAAGTCTTCTCAGTCAGTCTACTGCATGATCTACCCTGGACATTGACTAATTAATACAAATGTTGACTGTATCTATATGAAAGTAAAGAATAATGCCCTGGCATCAATATTCGTAAGTCAATAAATGTTCTATCTTTTATTCCTGAACACTGGTGTATATTTTCCGTAGGTTCATAAACTGTATGAAAAGATGTGGGTTTAGTAAACACTCCAGCATCACTTTCTATGCATCTAATACTGTTTGTATCTTATATCAAATGTACACTACCAGGCAGGGATGAATTATTTTTAAACATCAGAAGAAAAAAAAAATCACATTTCAGATACATAACACTGAGTTGTCGGAGCCACCCAACAATAATGTCACAAAATTTCAAGGTGACCTATGCAGACAGGCTGTCTGTGCTGATGATGATTCATTCATCTTGGCATGCTGAATACTTTAAATGGCTGTCATAGTGAACTTGGCCCTACCTTCTGAGTAATTCAGCTATTATTTATTTGAACACTTGAGGGAACTCAGAAACTCCAAAACTTTTGATCAGTGTGGCATAAAATGGGACTTCATACCACAACAAAGTCACCTTACCAACCCTATGTACTCCTACCACTGTAGAAGTTGTTGCATTTACTTTACTTCAATGACGCTATTTTGCACATTTAATATGGGACATTTGTACAATCAGACTTTTAAACCTTTAAAGTAAACTGATTAGGAGAAATCACCAACCAACCCACAGAAAACATCTATTATCCAAATACATGCACATCCCCAGACATAATGCTAAAAGTTTGACTTTAGTGGGATATTTATTCTGTTTCAAGATTAGCTCAAACACAGATTAAAGTCAGGGTTAATTTATCTGATTATTCCTAAAACCTTTTCAACCATTTTTAGAAATTGGAAAGCAAAATCTGATGAGATGCTCATAAAATGTGGCTTTACAATGCTCATTTCATTTTTGCATTATATAGTTAACAGTGAACATTTTCTGATAAATCAGCAAAAATGAAATCACACCATAACACAAATAACTTTGCAGGATTTACATTGCGGTGCTGTGTAGAATGCAGCCTGGCAAAACTCCTTTCTTTCTCACTGGTTAAAATATGTGAATGTGGAACTGCTTCTAATCCTTTCTGTCTATCTGCTCTCCACCGTCTCCGTTTCTACTAATGCATACCTGTGTGAGCCAAGGAAGACAAGCTCCAGCAGAACAAGAAAAATGCATAAAAATCACTGTACACACAACGTTGCACTCATGCACAATCCATTCAGTGTCGAGCTGTTGGATACGGAAGAAGGTTAGGAGCAGTTCAACCTTGCTTGTGATGAGGAAAAAAAAAAACATCTCAAGGGCCTATCTTTGCATATTCTGTCTCCCCTGTCTAAGAAACTCTGAGCTTTCTAAATTAATGCAAGAGTTTTTTGTTTTTTTTTCTATGTTTGTATCTTGTATCCCTCCATTTTTGCCTAAAGTCATTAGCCCTGGGGCCCCAATGAGGATGGCCCCTGGCCCTTGGCTCCTCTAGCCACCTGCAGTGAAAAGCTGGCTTTAAGACCTCGCCAAAGGAAACTCAGACCAAAATCAATGTGGGAAATGTGAGGGGGCGTTACTTATTTTCAGATGAGGCGAGTGAAGTTGCAATTAAAATTTGCTCCCTCTTGTCAAAGCAAAACTGTGAACGAGTACCGTAAGAAGGAAATTATCATTTTAGTACAGCTTTCCCTGTCATTATCTTATTTAGTCTTGACAACCTGTGTTGCTGCTCCCTAATAAATTGTCAGTGATTTAATTAATTATACAATAGTACTGAATAAAACATTAGGAAAATTATTTTTTATTAAATTAACTCTTCACCTTGGCAATTATTCTCCATTTAATTTTCCATAGCCTCTTTAAATAATGAAAATTACAGTAGCTACAATTGAAGGTTAGAGAATATAAAGCACATATCCCTCCATGAAACATTATGCTAATGACAGGGGATGATTTTATAATGAGCCTTCCTTCTTGGTACTCTTTAAATGGAGGAATAATTTTTTTGGCACAGCAGTGGAAGCGACAAAAAGCTGAGCTTCAAAGTAAAATGCTTTCAGGCAAGAACATTGTCTTACATTGTTAATATTGTAGGAAAACCTTAGGTGGGGTTGCTCCTCATTAAGTGTGCTTTAGAAATAAAATCGTCTGTGTGTGTTCATTGGAATCAAGTTGTAATTTTATCTGGAGGTGAAATAGTTAAAATAGTTAAAAGTCTTCAGTAAATATTCAGAAAATAAATTCATAGAACCAGTATTATGACAACACGAGGAAATCCCGTAAAGTATGGTGCATCAAATAGAATTGCTCAATATAATAAGTATAGTAAAACTTAACATGAACTAAGCGATTGATTCTTGCTAAAATCTCTGCTCATGTTCCAGATGAGTCACGACGGCACAACATTGTGACGGAAATTTAACTTTAAATTTAAATTTAAAATATCGGAAATTTAACCGCAATATATAAAATACACATAAAATAAAACTAACTATCAAACAGATAACTAATTGGTGCATTTTCTTTATGACTGATAAAAATACCACAGTAAATATAAACTAACTAACTAACTAGTGCACTTTATAGAATATTACTATCACATGTGTATAATTGTCTTGTGTACATTGATTTCACTACTTGCTTGTTTAAAATTATGTTTCTTTAACACAATTTAAATGCACAAATAGAAACTTTTCCTTATTTGAAAACACCTTTCTTTTTTTACTGAAAACATACAAACCTATTAAGTGCAATAATCCCTCTATATTTCATAAACATTTATTTTGGATAAAATTCTAAGGTTGCATAATATCTCCGAATAAACAAATGCTCACAAAGAGCAGCTGTTTGTGTGTCACTAAGATTTGCCCATGTTGAGAGGACAAACAACTTATCCTGTCTGCAGTGAAAGAGGAAGCAGGGGAAAATCCCGCAGAGTTGAAATGTATGGGGCAATGTAATGGGGAGAAATGCCATTAGCGGCAGCAGTGGAGATGAAATACAACACTGAGTTGGGAAAAAAAGGAAGTAGTTGTAAAGACTAGACGTAGCAGAATGTTATGAAAAATAGCATGCAAATGTTAATAGCAGTATGTACTCCATGTAATTCACCACTTTTGAATATGTACTATCAATAATGAACATTATAAGACAAGACATGGAGATGATATTGGAAGTATATTTCTTATGCTGGTTTAGAGGCGTGCTTCCACTGCCACTTTTGTCTTGAGAAAAGTAAAGCATTAATCAACACATACATTTGTTTTAAATATATACGATATTAAAATCAAATAAGTAAAATTACAAAAAAATCTTTGATACCTCAATTACATTTAGAAATATTAATATGTACTGCAAAATTGCAATTTATTTAAGCATCAGGAATCATATTTAGTTTGCTGTGTTAAAAGCACACTGACCACTGCTCAGGTGAAAGAAGATTTGAGACCTACTACTGACAATCACCTCACAAATCACCACTTAAAAATATACAAAACAACCATCTATTAACAAGGACATCTATTAACTTATTTATTTCACTTTGTCCTTAATAATTGATTATTTATTCGTTATAGAGCATATTAGACCCAATCAGCATATTTTAGAGACAGAAAATCTAAAACTCTTAAATAAACATAAATGGGCTTTAAGCTGGTTTACAATGTGGAGAAGGACTTTTAGAAACAACATTTTGTGACTCAAAAGGTCCTTTTCAATAGCATCCACTAAAACATAAAGGCTCAACCACGTAAAGAAGATGTTGTGTTGTCTGGAACTGCACCAACTGGAAATGTGAATATATCAAATGAATGTGCTACCGCGTATGGGCTGCAGAGAAAAAGGATGGTGTGACTGTGACTGCTTTTGCTACAGAAAGCATCTATGAATGAAATGTCGGTAAACTCGGTGGAAATAAACACAGGAAATGGATGGATGTATCCTTCTTCAATAAAAACAGCCTCTCTGGTGGAAACACCTTTTTTCCCCCTGGATAGAGAACTATTAAAATCAAGAAACAACCCGAGGGAGGAGGACACAATACAATTCATGCCAGATAGCTCAAAGAGGAAGTCACCAGCCAAACCAGTGATGCAACTCTGGGTGTTATTTTTGAACTAAAAAAATAATTAGGCAGGAATTTTTTTTTACTGATGATTAGTTGCAGCATTCTTTATTTTGTCTGAGCCAAATGAAGAAAGAACAGACTGCTAGAGTATTAGATTAGTATAAACCAGATCTTTGTACTATGCTTTGCTTTCTACAGATGGTCTGCAACAACTATTCCCCTCTGCAATGAGAGGAGTGCGGAGTCGAATGAGACAGCTTAGTTCACTTCCTCTGCTGGGTAAACTACTTAGACTACAGTTCTGAAACATCTCAGAAAATTGACGTCATCATTCACAACTTCTTCTTTTCGCCTATTGGCCGGTTGAAATTCAACCAAAGAAATCAGGCTCCACTGGAGGACTGAAGGTATGTGGGAATAAATTCAAATTACAAAGGAAGGTAATTGCCAAGCTAGCACAGCAATAGCTTGAAGTAACTTTTATGTTCAAACAAGTAAAAAAAAAAAAGTGGGACTGAGCATCAGAGTTACAATGCTGGAGAGAATTGGAGCAGAAATTAAAATGCCAACCTGAGTGTTGCTACAGTTCTAGTGTTAATACATTTGAACCCATCTGTTTGATGGCTGGTTCTTTAAATCCCTCTGCTACTCTGCTCTCAGTCAACATTTCTAATGTCTTCCCTCTTAGTAGATGAATCCCTATACATTTTCCGAGATCAGAGCTGCCTTAAAATAACTGTTGGCAAATATGTAGGTTATTGCATGTAATAATGGCCTTAAGCTGTAGGAAGTTGCACAGATTTTACTTCATGTGTTGTCAGACATGCTGTCAATTACATGGTGGATTACATTGGGCTGCTGACTACGATGGTAAAAATAATATTACAGGGATAAATGTGGCTGTGTTACAAAAATGTCCATCAAATAACAAAATGTTAGAAAGCTGAGGCAAGCTCTACCTTTACAGTGGTATTGAATGGATCACAATCGCCAGTACTGACACTTTCCTAATGGGATATGAATTCTGAGTACTTAAATGCAAGAAAAAAGAAAAAAAAAAATCTACCATTTCTGCAATGCCAATTAGTTCTCCAGCTTTTTGATAACATCATATAAATATTTCTTTGAATCCCTGACACTTCTGTTTGAGGGTCATTCTGTAAATCCAAGAAAGAAAATGGAAAATCCAAGCTACACCGAATTAATGGTACAAAAATTCTTTAGAATACATTTTATCTGACCTTACAGGGCAAGCGACAACATTTATTGCTTTTTTAAAGCCTATTAAATATTACTTTTATTTTCCATTTAAAGTCGAACCACTCGTTTCTCTTTGACCAGCCTAATGCTGCTTACTTTTATTTTTTCTACCTTCTCTGAGTTTCCACCAACTCAGCTAATTCTGTTATTTCTCACAGGTAATGCAGTGGTAATTATTAGAGTCAATATGTTTTTGCAACTTATGCTCAGCACAATTTTAATCTGGCAGTCTTAGTTTGGTGTGCAAAAAGCTAAATTGGCTGAGGGAGAATGTGGGCTCATGTAATGAACTTTCAGATGTGGTCTCAGCAGACATACAAAAACAAACACAGAGACACACATTGACGGTGCACACTGTTGCCGTTTGTTTGGTTTCATTAGGGTTGCCAGAGTCTGACAGGTTGAAAGAATTTTTTGAAATGCCAGAAAAAGTTAAGCTCTTTGCCTGATGTGGAGCACAGATGTTTTCATTTAAGCTGGTTAATTGGACCAATCTGTTGTGTACCTTTATCACAGCAGACATTTTGACTTGTTGTGGCTGCTAACAAGCAGATGGAACTGTTGTGGATGATGGCTTAGATCAAACCCTGTGAACAAATATGCATTTCTATACGAAAAAACTAAAGGTTTATATCAGTGGTGTGTAACTCCAGTGCTCAGTTCTATTGGCCTGCAACTTTTAGATGCATCCCCACTCCAGCACACCTGAACCAAAGGGCTGGATTACCTCCTTGGTATGCCAGCTAGTTTTAAAAAGGCTTTGTCATTAGTGATGTATTTGACACGGGTGTGTTGGAGCAGATTTAAATCCAAAAGTGGCAAGACAGTGGAAGACAGTGGAAGATTGTAAGGTCTTAAGGTAAGTCGTAACTTAAGTGGCTAGCCACATTTTTGGCAATCCTTATTAATTATTCTGTTATTGCAGTATAATAACCTCACACTGTATAAAAACTCTTTAATTTGTGCACGCTTATTCAGGAAGGGGAAAAAAAACGATGCTAAGAAGCAATTGCTTTCTGTACATAATTCCTGGTAGCAAGAGAAGAACAAGTGTTTTACCACCACACACAGTGGGCATGATGCGAAGGCTTGTCCATGCATTGCAGGAAAAAAACTCCATGCAGAAAAGTCCCAGACCAGCTAGTAAGACAAGGACCTTCTTGCTGCAAGGCAACAGAACTGCAAACGTAGGTCAACTTCACATAAACCAGTGAGGCTCAAGAAATTAGTGTTAGCTCTGCCCATAATCTCGTCTCGATGTAGATAGGTGAGATAAAATAAAATCATGGTGGTGCTAACAGAGCAGAAACCATGAAATAATAAAATACATAATCAATTAATTACATGCATCAGGTACTGTCAGTTTGCATTTTAATGTTTTCATGACATATTTAATGCAATCATGTAATTTACATCTAATGAGTTACTTCCCAACCGTTTTACATGCGTTTATCAGAGGAGTCCATAAATGTGCCAAACACTTAATATTCCACTTTAAATAAACTTTCTAGCTATTATTATTATGTAAATACTACACAGCCAAACAAAACACTCATTATTAGTTTGTTTCATCAATCATTTGCCTTCAAGCAGCATCATTGCTTTGGAAGTTGTGGAGATGAAACTCAATTAAATATGTGGTCAAAATTACTAAACTGAACTAGATTTTACCTTTAATTAAAAGGTATTCATGTGTTAACTTTCAATTAAGTGAATAAAATCTGCAACTCTTAAAAAAAATGACTGCGAATAATATATTTTTGGGGCGTGTTGCATGTTCACTCGAGCTCTGATTTTTACCAGCCTACTGTAACTGTGAGGAAGCCTTCATGTAACAGCTGAACTGGGAAGGGCACAAGCGTGGCTCATTATGGGAATGTTGTTACGCTCCAGATCAGTCAGAAAAAATAATTAGGAGTTATATTATGCGATGTCATATATTGTGAGAGACAGAAGCCATCCAGTTGGGATCGATTGTACTCACTTTGCTCAGGCAAAAGTAATAAACATAATTATGCTTTTTTATTTATTATTTCTCTTTGAATTGGAGGCACACAGTGTGACTGAGCAGGATGTGTATGCACACTGAAGCAGAACGTCTTGCCAATTACCAGAAATCATAGTCAGCTGATTTCCTACCTCTTTTAATAAGATTCAAAATTTTCGACTGCTTGTCATCGTCGAGCACGACCCTTTGAACACTTCCATCTAATGTCAGGCTCATTAGAATATAAATTGGTTCATGATTACTACCTGTAACTTTGCAACTGGACGGTCGGATAATGATTTGGCCAGAGCCAGTGGAAGATTAAAGGACAACATGACCCATTGCCAACAGAAATATTGTTACAATTATCACTAATACAACTCCATGATAGTCATAGTTCTTTTTTCCAATCATATTGACTCTACTCTTGACAATAATAAAAATGAATACAGAAAATTCTTGCCATAACAGTCTTGATGTAGAATTAATGTAGTAAATACAAACTCCCTTTAGAAACCTATCACCATTACGTCTTCTGGTGTTGGGGGGAAATGTTATTTGCTGGAGGATATGTGCTAAAATTACATGCCGAGACCAGTGGAGGTAACTAAAATCTTCTTAAATATTAGGTGCTCAGTTTACCCCTCTGTACTGTAAAATGGTTGGACCTCAAGTTCTTCAGTGGAGGGCAGCAAATTACCATCTTCCAACAAATGAGAGGTTCCCCAAACAAGAGCAATAAACTCTACTCACAAAAGTACTCAGATCTTACAAAGCAAATGTTTTCTCCTGAATTTCCACACTTTTCCACATAAAAAAAAAAAAAAAAAAAACTTGCCTGTGGCAAAATACTGGACTGTGTTCTAGGCAAAAGGTCTTTCTGAACTTTGTAAAGCAAATATGTGCTACAGAAGATAATTTGCTATTTTTGTAGCAAATGTCTGCATTACAAGGAAGACCGTTAAAGATTATGTAAAGATTATATCACAGACTATTTCAGGTACACTGAACTTTTACTAAATATGACAACAGTGTGGGTTTAACAGTGTTTTTCTACGTTTTTAGATTTATCTATTTGAAAAATGCACAGTGTTGTCAAAAAGTATTTGCCACCCTACAGTTTTGTGCTGTTTTTGCTTTATTATAAACATATCAAATAATCCAAATTTTGATAACAGAAACACATTACACACACTATACTGTGTTCATATGACAATTTCATTTATTACGGGGGATAACTAACATATTCTCCTTGTTAAATTATGATTAACTGATTAAACTGTGTTCAGTTTCCACATCCAGTTCTGAATGATACCTGATGTGCAAAATCAATAAATTCCTTAGTCAAAACTTGAAGCAGTGTAAAAGACATTAACAACAAAATATTGAAGCGGGAAAATTCCTCTGGAATGTAACAAAATAACCTAGATATCACCAAATAACCAAAAACAACACAAAGACTCGATGATCGCCAAACAATTTTGTAAAATTCTCAGTAGAAGGACAGGACAAAAGTCAAACTTTCTGACTGCATCCTGCTACAGCTACAGCTACAGCTACAGCTGCTATTACAACAGAGTAATGGCCAAACAGGGTGGTGGTGGCATGATAATCTGGAAGCAGCTTTGATGCTATCGAGTCATGGTTGATGGATCCATGACTTCTGCTCTCAAGCAGGAAACACTGAAGAAGAACATCTCGCCATCAGATTAGGAGTATATCTCAAATCCACTTGGGTTATCCAGATGGGCAGCAATCAGAAGCACAGCAGCATATAAAATACTGTCTAGAAGACTTTTATACAGCACTGCTAAGCTGACCCTTAGGTCATGATAAAACCAATTGATTTCTTTCTACTTTCAACAAAATAAACTTTTTACAGCACACTGAATTTAGGAGCTATTTTTAAGCATTTCTGCTGTGTTGCTCTTCTGTGAAGTGTGTACAAATGCAGCTCTAGCTAAGATGACAGACAGTGTGAGCGCGAGACGACCCTACGTGAGCAGCCAATATGAGACACAGATGTGCAGATCCATGTCAGGAGGAGAGCATCACATAATATTAAAACCTGATTGACTTCAATATCCTGCCACACAAAGAGTCTGACATTTATATTGAATTAAAAAGTGGGACTTTAATTAATTCATATACTTGCACAGCTTAATAATACCCCATCTATCTTCAACACATTGAATTTAATAAAGCATGAGTCATTAGACACGTGAAATGGATGTTTGGTTCAAATATGTATTCTGAGAGAACAATGAATCTGCCTGATGAACTTTAATACAACTAGCAAGGTTATAATGTCTTATTTTTCTTCTCTGGCACTGTTGAAGAGAAGAAGGAATTAACTAAAAAAAAAAAAAAAAAAGAGAAAAAAATTTTAAATACCAGATGTCAAAATAGCTAAATTAGATAAATATGTTATCTTTATTTGTTGTGAAAATCCTGCACATATCAAAAATAACTTAAAAGAAATGTGACTTTGCATCATAGCCGTTTCTGACTCCTCTCCTTTTCGACAGTCACCACCCCTTTTAAAATTAAACATTAAGAATCATAATAGAGATAAAAATGTAACTCTAAAATGACAATGTATCTACAAATGAAGTAAAAAATAAATTGGCTTGTAAACCAAAAAAAACATCACAGAGGTCCAAATGTGAATGGTTGCCAAGGAAACCTGTTTATTGTAACTCTACAAGCGCCAATTGGAAGAAAAAAGCATTTCACTGGGTGAACTTGGCACCGATGCATACAATGTAGTAAACTGAGACTGCATTAATTGTTGGTAGGAGGTTTTGCAACTCCCTAAATTTGGCAGGAAAGGTACAGCTAACTATTCTAAAATCAGATAATAGACACCATTTCTCTTACTGGAGAAGTGCGTAATTTGCAGAACACAGGAGACAATGCCATTTAAGTACAGTACTATCTGACAAAAATATAGCTAAACTGTCCCCATATGTATTTAAACAGATTATAACAGTGGTGTTTAAATTATGTCCGGTTTGCGATAAGAGGGGCTTCGTGTGGCAAGACAATATTTCCCTCACCATTACTCTACTAAACCATTTCTGCAAAACAGATCCATGATTTCCTGATGTCTACGACAAATTCTGATCCTGCTATCTGAAAGTTGCAGCTGAAATTGAGACACATCACAGCTGAGGATGTTTTTTTTTCTGTTATCAAATATAGTTAAGCCTGTGCAAATGTAGAATCGGGCTCTTGTTAGTAGCTGACAGGAGTGGGTCCTGGTCTTCTGCTGATGGAACCTCGCTATAACATGGAGCGTGTTGTACATCCAGTGAAGCTATTTTCATATTAGTTGTGTAGCAAGTGGTTACTTGTGCTACTATTGCCTTCATCTGAAGTCAGTCTGCCAATTCTCACTTGACCTCTGACTTCAACAAGACATTCTTGCCAACACATGATAATTACTTTCTTTTTTTTTTTTTCCTTTTTTTTAAAAATCATTCTCTGTATACCAGAGAGAGGGGTCTGCATCAAAATTAGATCAACGGGTTATGTTGGTGTCAGACCAGTCTGCCTGATACGGACTACCATACCATGTAGACGTGTTTGAGTCTGATATTTCTGTTAATAACAAACAATAGATATTTTAATTATCATCATTATTTTTCAGGGACAATGAGTTAACACATTTCTTTTTACAAGAAGTGATGCCTCACCTCAAATTTAGCTTAGAGCCACTTCCCATTAAACATGCTGTTTTACATATTCTACATTGTATATTTAGTATACATGTATTCACATATCTCAGATTAACAACACTCTATGTAAAACTGTGTCTTGTCCTGATTTCATGATTTCTGTAACAGATATTTAGATCTCAGCAATACATTTACTTTCTCTTGGAATGAATGTTTCTTCGTGGTATTTTAGTCCAGAAATTAACTTTTTTCTTTTTCTTAAAACTTGTAATTCCTTTAATCCATACTATATAAACGTCAGCTAATCATGAGTGGCACACACATGCTAATGATCAGTTAATGAAGAGTTTTTGACATACTGATTAGCAGCACCTGGCTGCTGCTGCACAGTAAGTACTAAAGCACTTACTGTGCACTTTTCACATGCTGCTTCTGCATGTTTTATTTGTTTGCATTAAATAAATAATCAGAGTAATGACATGCTATATTATGCAAAGTAAACAATGTTATCTCTCATGTATTTGCTGTTTGTCTGATTAACTATTTACTTAGGTGTAGACCTGCTGAGGTTGATTCATTGTACTGTCCTTTTAGAGCTGAGAGAGACTGGGCTGATATGTCGCAGGTTTCTAGGAAGTCATTGCCAGTTCTAAAAACAACAATTTGTAAATTCCTGAAATAAAACAGAAAGAGGTCCCAGTAAAAATATTTCTCATTGATGTTGCATTGGTCCTTCAACTTAACTTTCTTGATTCCAGAAATCAAGAGAGGTGGAATCATTGACTTTTGTGCTGCTTAAGGAGCATGCTTTGCAGTATCACTCAGGTGACTGCTCACATTTTGTTATTAATAAAACAGTATGTAAGACGCTTTGACAACTTTCATAGCAAGCAAAATAAACATGAAACATAGTAGCAATTGCAAGGAAAAGAAATTGTTAGCCTTTCAAAAAGATGTTATATAATCTATCTTCTGCTTTCAGATTGAGCCTATGTGGTTTTACAGCTCCCAAATATTACTTGCAACAAAATCCAAGAGGGCATTTTCCACGGTTTGGCAGGTCACACGTCTTGAGATGTGGTGCGATACAATTATTCACAATACAGAAGAAAATGCAAACAAGTGAGGCCTCTCATATGAATAAGTAGAGGTGCAATGCTGTCCAGCAGACCATGATAATGTTTGCCTGAATTAAATGAGCTGCATTAAGTAAACACTGCTGAACTAGGAAGGAGATATTTTTCAACACATGCACACATCAATACGAAAAATGATCCCAAGTACAGGACAGCATATCACAAACGTGCTGTGGAATTAATGGCACTGCCTGTTTTCGCCTTCGTCCCATTTACTTGGTAAGGCTATCATAAAATAAACATAGCGCCTGGTTGTGCCTCATAAACCTCTTCCACAGTGACGGCAGGTCTTTTGACAGAAATGCCCAATCAAAGCAGCCCTGGGTCAATGCAGAGATGCTCCAGAAGCGTGAGTTATAGCCAAGTTCAGAATGTTTGTTTTAATAGGGCAACAAGCTGTGGTTGTAAAATCTCAGGCAGCATGTTGCCTCTGTGGACACAATTCCAGTGAATACGTTGGTTGATACAGGTGTGAGGAAACAATCTATCTAAGCGACGGTTTAACACAGCAGCAAAGCATGATGCACTTGACAACAAGACAAACAAGGTGGCAAATTATTTTCTGTTGCAACATCAAGTTAGAAGTGTAGTTTTAAGTCACTCCAGGTTCCTAGATATAAGGCAGGTACCAAGGGTAGTTAGGACAAGGCACAGAACAAAATGGAGCTCCTGTTTTTGCCGTTTCATGAATCAACTCCCTTTCCCAGCACACCTCTCAAAGCCACAACAGACTGCGATGAATTACACTTGACAGCCCTCTCCGCGTAATTCCTCTCCAGATGGCTCCCTGCCCAACATTTAGGAATCAGCAAATAAAAAAAAAAGTATAATTGAATGAGCAAGGAATGATATAGACGCAGAGTTTGTCTAATTATTTTCCTGTGACCCCTGAAACAATAGACTATTATCTTCCCAGTGGTTTGCCCCCACCCCCACTTCTCAATTTACAATGCAATCACCAACAGGTCCTCCAAACCTCTGCTTAGCAAAAACCTTTTAGTATTCATAGACAGTCAACTCAACATCTTCATCATAAGGTAATATGCTTCATGTTTTTTCCGCCCAGCACTAAGCCCCATTTGATGATAAATTTATCAACATCATGTTTTTGCTCTGCCTCTTGTGGAGTCCTCATTTCATCATTGTAAAAGCAGCAGCAAATTGGTTCATTTAAGACGCAGACAGCAGTGTACAGCTGACCCCACATGCACCATTGCACACGAAGGCGTTTGATCTCCTGAAACACAAATGAAGTCTAACTACAGATGTGAAAATGTGAAGCTTCCAAAAACATAATTGCCCTTTTTCACACATCCAAAGGCAATCTAGTGATTTTTGACAATACTCCAATCACACAAACATTGAATCATCCAGTTTGATGTCACAGTATTTACATGAGACTTTCGAACACAAAAGAGCTGTAATTACTGTACACTACAAACCTTTCAGTAGGAGGACAAGCTCTGGGAGTGCAGATGCTTGTCAATCCCCTAAATGGCTGCCACAATAATAGGCTACTAAACTGAGGGGGAGCGTAGAGGGAATGCCTGAGTCATTTGACATGCAAATTGAATAAGAAATAATAGCTCACAAGTTTAAATTCACAGGAGATAGGAAATTGCAACCATGTGATGTAATAGAACCAATGCATGAACTCCTGTTAGTTTATAGATGAAACCATTATTTGATCCAATTTCCCACATGACTTTCTTTCTCGTCTCTCTCTGTGAAGAAACTGGATCAGATTTCCGAGCAGACGTCATGCATGAAGAGGCAGGCCTTAATGATTTGGGTATGGTTCCCCCCTTTTTTTTGTATAAACCTTGTACATGCTTTTGAACCACTCAGTTATTTGAAACGTGTCAAATTATATATTGCTTATATATTTCATGTAAACTCACTGGCCACTTTATTAGGTACACCTGTTCAGACGCCTGGGTACTCGGGCAGCAACAGACAATGACATAGATAGTCAAACTAAATATCAGAATGGGAGATGAAAGGTGATTTAATATTTCAGAAACTACTGATCTACTGAGGTTCTATGCAGTCATTGTTAGTTTTACAAACAATTGATAACAAAGAGGAAAATATCCAGATACCAGCAGAACCTGAAAATATCTTGTTGATGTCAGTTTATATAGATCCTTCCTTAGTGTTTTTGTACTTATTGCCTTAATATAATTCATACATTTAATTTTTAAATCACAACTTTGTATGAGCTATTTTTTTTTACTTTGCTTCAGTTTTGTGCAATTAAAAAGGTAATTTCTCATCTTTGATTACCACATTTCACAGAAAAATGTAATGAAAGAAAGCTGATAAAACAATATCTGTATATTTAATTTTATATGCCTCTATTAATGTAATTCAAGGTTGATTGAAAAGTGTTATTTTAATGTTATATTAGAACTGTGTATTTGCCTACATAAAAATGTGACATAAAAAACTGATACGTTGTTGAAATTACATATATTCAACACCAGTTCCATTTGTTCTTAATTAATTTATCACTCTTAGTGACTCAATGGGACATAAAGAGTGATGAGTATGTACTATAGAGTTGCTGTATTGTGTTGGCTTACTAATGTGGTCCAGAAAGTTTATTTTGTCCGTCTCCCAAACCTTTCTTTCATCAAAGTCTAGAGTCAGTATTAGAGGAAAAAAATCCTTCCCTTGTAGATTCTAAGAAACTAATAAGCTCCAATTAGTGCTTTGATTTTTAATCTGTATTAATTATGAATGCATCCATGGATAGGTTAAAATTAATCTTTTGTGTTTGTTTGATGGTGATCGTTTGATTTATGCTAATCATTTTTCTTTTCATGTAGTTTCAGTAATGAGCATTCGTCAATTTTTACTTTTAGATAAAACGCCAAATTTGGTGCTTTTTAAACAAAATGAATATCTGAAGAAATAACAGCCATGCTTTCTTTTAGTGTGATTTTGAACGGGAAAGAAAAAGCGTGTGGTGAGTCTGATTTAGGAGAATTAAAACAAGTTTGATAGTTTTGGCAAGCTATCAAAGAAAGGCTTATAATACGTCAAAAGTGTTCAAATAAAAGACAAACGGACTACTTCTCGTGTTTCTTGAAGACATTTTGCCGAAGCCTTTTGGATGAGAAGTATTAGGAATTATTTTTGTTAAATTGTCAAATGCAAAAAAGCCACCTATCATTTCAATTTTAATTAAACAAATTATTCAAATGTCTTTTTGAAAGACAGAGTTAATGAATCAACAACAACAAAACATTTGTGTTCACACCCAGCCACTGATGCAGAGGTGGGGGACCAAACTTGAGTACAAGAGTCCCAGCAACCACTGGCAGACTGACTGCCGACAGGCAGGAAGAAGAGGCAATGAACTGACATTTGCACATCATATTAAGAATTAATATTCATGGATGCAAAAAGCACACATATTTATTTATGAGGCATGTGTGTGTGTTATAAGAAACAATAGTTGTTTTGTGTTCTATGTGATAAATAATGAAAAAGCTCTGCTGATTTTTATTTTTTTTTTAATCTAGTGACTGAACAAAAAATGATGGACAACGAGAATGACAGCAGGAATGAGGGGGGAGATGAACTGTCCTGAAGCATCTGCTTGCTATGTTCACACTGCAGGCAAATGAGGCCCATATCTGATTTTTTGGGGTGAGATTTGAGCCACCTCCGTATGTGGTCCTGAATCCGACTCGTAGCCAATCTTTATGAATGTGATTCCAGTGGGAACAACCAAAGGGGTTTTGATGCGACTTTGATGTCACTTTCCGTCAATGTTTGTCATAACTGTACACTGGCGAGAGGTGTTAGCAAGATGGACAACATTTACCACACTAATCTGTCCCCTTCGAAATCCAAAACTATGATGCTTCTTCACAGAGATGGGTCACCTCAAACAAAATGCCAAAATGCAGAATTTTACTCTCTTTTTATGTGTGCAATTCCTCCTCAGTGCCTGCTGACACATTAAGCAGCCAGCGTTGGACAGGCAATTTAGAAAAATAAATGCACATTTCTTTCATGTTTCCTGCACCAAAGAATGCTGTGCAAGGCATGACTGTTTATTGCTCTTTTGTGCAAGTGAAACAGTTCTCATAGATATAGGCAACATTTTAATAGTAATGTGGATGACCATGAAAAAGCAAAAAAAACAAAAACTGATCTAAAAAAATATATATATTTGATTTGAGCATCAAAATCTGCAGAGTGAATGTAGCCTGGGCCACCAGTCAGCACAAACAGCTCACCACAGTCATTGTTAGGAAATTCTTCCAAGTTCTTACAGATAGAGGGATGATAAGTTACAAGTGCATCTCATACGTCATTGAAAGGCTAATTTATTTCAGTCATTCAAAAAGTGAAACTAATATATAGATTCAAGCTATTTCTTCTTACTACGACAGCAACCTGGGCTTTGTTAACACCTGAGCAGAGCCACAGACTGATTCCCTCAGTCACGCACAGTAGTGATGCAATAATTCATGGAAGTGAAACCTGAGCCAAGCATGAAGTGAAAATACCGTACAGTACAATGACACACTTCAACCTAAGTGATTATTTCTGTGTTAACAATCCTTGTTAGTTACTCTTAAATAAAATCGGTGATTTATAAAACACTGAACTTTAGGTTTTGATTAGCTGTGACTTAAAGTACATTTATTATGTAAAATGAATTTATTTAAGTCCCTTTTTTGGATTGGTAAAATGATGTGGTACATATAACATTAATGTAAAGAATTAATGTGTTACATAGTACTTGTCAAGAATTACCAAGAGAAAATCAAAGCCAAATAAATATTACACATATAGTTACAGTCTATGTGCAATAATTATGTTGGGTTGTGTAGCACATCAACGTTTTCAAGTTCAATCCTGCAACACATTTCTTTGTTGTTGTTTTTTTTTTTTTTTTTCCACTTGGGCTTGGTGCATCTCTTTTCCACTGTGCAGCTCTTTTCATGCTGTCTCTTTGGCCTCACCGGGGAGTTTTCCCTCAGATAACATCACATGGCTGCCAAGATAAAGTTAGTGACACATGGATAAAAGGCAGCACAAGCTATCAGTAGCTATGGAAGCCCTGGTTCACCAGCTAAGGTAGTGTTGCCCATAGCTTTGCTGTGAGCTTTACCACTCTCAGTCTGTTAATGCAAACTGCACTGCTGTGAATATTTATTTAATTACTCTTTAATACAGTTAAGTGAATGCAGCAAGATCAAATTTGAAAAATGCCTTGACAGCATGATCTGATGTAAAAAAAATAATAAATCCTGCTGCTCCAAAGTTATTAATCCGCAGACTAAAAGCTTTGAATTGTTGTGAAGTGCCACATTAAGTGATTGAGAACATTATTTTCTTGCTAAATTAATGGAAGGCTTTTCCTAATTAGAAGTGGCATTTGACTGAGCAGAGAGAAACACTTGCAATCTAGTGATGTTTGTTTCCCCATTTGTTAAAATTTATTTGAAAGTCAAAATCATTTCAACAATTTACCGGTTTGCTAAATGACTCCTGCAGTGATTATGAGATAAACACAACCCAAAATTGTCATTTCTTGAATAAATCTAAACAGTGTTTTCAAAGCGATTTTGCACGCAGTCCTAGAGTAACTCTGTCCACACCAGCTGTGAGTCCCCAGGCTCGGATTTGCTAATCGAGAAAGAAAAATAAGTTTAGCTTGTTAGTTGTGGATGAGTTGATTAATGGCTATCCTTTCTGGTCTGCCTGTTACATGATGCAGATCAACCTGGAGGGGATAAAAGGACTGCTAGAAAACAGTGGGCACGTGACAAACTGATATTTGCATTAGCATACAAACAAGCAGTAATATAGGGCATCCTTTTGGACAATCAGCAGTGTTTTTTTCTCTACTTTTTTTTTTTTTTGCTGGATTCTGGAGATGAGGGTAATGAATTGTGTTTCACATATGGCACATTGATAAACTCGCTTCATGCCATTAATCAGTACTGGAGGGAAATGAGAGAGTCCTGGGAATGTGCTTTGATTGACAAGCTAATTTAGTGGGAGAAACAGCCCGTCTCTCGTTAAATGCGGCTCTGCTTACATGAGCAAAATAAAGGTGGCTATTTTCTCCCAGATTAGAGTGCCCACTACTGTTTTTTGCTAGATTAAATATTTGTGGTAGGGTTGAATTAGTGTGTCACAGTGAGTAAGACAAAGGATCTGGGAGAGCTACTGCAGGGCAGAGGCTTTCCACAGATGCTGGTCAGTAGATGCTGTAGGCCGTCTGCCCAGTTACAACCATGCCAACACTGGAATTGTTTGGTTAGAGGGGATTAGTGCTGTTATGATTGCCTCAATAAAAAGTGATTGTGCTCTGTGATAATCTCACTCTGAGTCTCATCTTCTCCTAACAGCAGTAGAGCTGAGATGGCATTATACATCAGCTTTGCCTCCAGTCTCAAAATATCTTCTGTGCATTGCCTCCCCTTTGAATTTGTCCAAGGGCAATTCTTCTTTTCTATTAGCATCTCAGCCAGCCTTACACATAGAATTTTCTCACTTTGCATTTGTGTGCCAAGCACCGCTTCTGCTTGAATAGCAGAATAATCCAATCAGCAGAGAGCGCCTCATACCCGAGACATCTGACCTCTACAGAGGATGGGATCTTGTCAAAGATCATCTTATTTCACAAAATAGCGCTCTGCTTTGTTTGTAGATTCTCCTTCCAGCTCCATGCTACAATCTGTAAGATATTATGAAAATGCCATGGAATATTTTCTGAAAGAGGCCTTTGATAGTATTAAATCAACACCTACAAGAATGATGGCATTGTGTGTTTTTGCCTGCATAATTTCTGCCTCAGGTTCCCATTCAGACAGATTTACCTCAGAGAAACATATCAAAATGAATGCACAAGAGTTTGGGCTTACAGACTGTAGTGAACTGATTCTCTTTAGCTCTAAAATGTCAGAAATCTATGCTCCCTCTTACTTTACTTGCAGTATTGTACAGCAAAAACTATCGAGCTTGCAGCCTGTGTTGTCTCTTCACCTCTAGTTCCTGGCGCGTGTGTTGACTTCAGGATTAGCTTCTTCTTAAAAGTTCTTGCCAAACACTGCTGCAATAAATAAAGAGTAGAACTTGACTACAAAAGTCCAAGGCTGAAATTATGACTGGACTAGATATTCACTAAATTAAAAAAATATATTTTCTTTGACAAATCCAATAGCAGGCTTAGTGGTTTTCTGATTTGAAAAAAGGGAATGTAATGCGTCTTTAAAAAAGGAATCATAACTTTAATTCTAAAGTCTCTTGATTCTGAATGAACACACAACTGTAAAGTAAATTATATTTCACCCACTATATTCAAAATGATTGAAAAGTCAGGGGTTAGATACAAATTTTGATTAAAAAATAAATTTAAAAAAAATCAGCTTCTGCAATTAAATTAATCCATTCTTAAAAATGTTCAAACAACTTTCACAAGCAGCTAAGAATTGTAGATTCATTTATAGTGTTCTGCATAAAAAGATAAAGATTCTGGGATTGGTGATATTTCCTTTTGGTTAGCTATTCCAGAGATGTATTTATGGTTATGATAAAGCAAAGAGTTTTACAGTTAAATGAATGATTGTTGATGTGAATATATTTGGGTAAATGTGGACTGGTACATCCAGATTCAGTATTCTTTATGGGCTTACGTTGAAAGCAAATAAAAGATTTGGGGGAAAAAATGCCATCATACTCACTGGAAGCATACAGTCTATGGAAACTTTTAAGTACCCCAAAATGAAGCCAATAGATCACTGAGAGACTGGACACAATATATCACCGATTAGATCCTGTAAGAGGTCCAAATTATCTTATCGCCACATCTACCCCTTTCAGGGAAAACAACAAGATCAATTGCTACCTGTACAAAGCTCACAGAAATACCTGCTGGGAACAGCAGCCTGCCTGCTTCGTGTCATCTGATGATTTAAGGCTCCTAGATATAATCTCAAGAAAGCCAGTAGTTAGGTTCCGTGTAAAGACAATACAGCAGACGTTTAGGAAAGTTTGCATGCTTTGCTGCCATCCACATCCTTATAACACAATTTCCTTAATCAAACTCATCCATGATAGAGAAATGTGGCCAACTCTATACGAGCTACAGCAGCTCGGATCAGTTTCACATTTCATCACATTGCAAACAAATAAACGTCACACTACTTTATTTGGATCGTTTTCAGTGACGAACCAACGTAAAAAATGAAAACAAGTGTTTTCAGATGTCATCTTACAAGCAGGTAAACATTTTTGCAACTACCTTCCCAATATTCTCTCCCCCCAGACTGTAGAAATATCATTAAGATTGAACCCAGAAAACTAGCAGAATTTGTGATATCATTTTTGATGAGATTCAGTGGTTTACGAATGCTCAGTGAGGTCAGCCTTAGGTCAGAAATAATGATAGTTAAGATGCTTACAATCTGCCTGATCCTGACCTTGATCTTGTGTTTATGTTATAAATATATTAAATTTAACTCATCACATTCCACCTCACTCCACATTAAAATCCTCTTCATCGGGATTAGAAAAAGATTATTTCCCTTAAAATAGATCCGCTTAAAGCGTTTGTCGATTGCCTAAATAAAATAAAAAATCCATATTTCCTTTCTCACAAGATGAAAAGCTCCAGCTCATTTGGAAATTGCACAAGACCGTTTTTGTGAAGTTTTTTTTTTAAAAAAAACAGAAAACAGACTTAATGCTAAATTGCCACAAGATAACTTAAACACATTGTAAATGCTAAAAACTTAAAAGTAAAATAGAATATTAAAAGCTATATTTTGTAAGACCTAGCATTTCTTTAGAACAAAATTTAACATATAATATGGTCAAATATTGGTGAATCTCAATACACTTAAATATCATTAAAACATTTTTTTTATATAATACAATCCAAAATGTAAAAAGCATGTATAGAATCATCACACAGAAAATTTCATTTTCCTTTTTTTTTCATTTAGTTTTGATAATAGTAAAAATCCAAAATGATAATGTAGAAAATTAGAACATTTGGCAAGATCAATAAAAAAGGACACATATCCAGCAGCCACCAACATCCTTCACAATAAGTCTAAGCCGGACAAAGTCATTGCTAGAGATTATGACTTTTCAAAATGCTGTCTTTGAAGTGTTAATGGAAAATTTAGTGGAAAGGAAAAATGTGGTTTTCATTGGTTAAAATGGAAATCTCAATATGGAAGTTGCTGCTGCCTATCTCCAGCAGCCATTGGGCAGAGGCTAGTTACAGCTTTGAAAGGTTGTTATGAACCAATGCAATAAAAACCTATACAATTTTGTGCAATGTAAGTCTACATAATATATTTTTGTCTTTGTCCATAAAATTTATAAAATAAATTTTTGGTAAGATTGTAGTTAACAGAGATAGACCTTTAAAATTTAAACAGAATGGATTATTTAAATTCTTACAAATATCATTAATGTTAGAAAATACGTTATTGTTTATTTTGGTCAAAGTGTCAAAGCTTAACCTCCAAACTATTATCGGATTGGTTGTTGTAGGTACTCTAAGCCATGAAATTTCAGTTTAATCTGGGCCCAAGGAAGAATAAAAAAAAAAAGGTTTGTGACTGTTCTGCAGCAACAGAAAAGCAGTGTGACATGTATTTTTACATCCCATTGTGTTTATTAAACATACTAAGTCGTCTGTTTATTAGTAATAACAGAACTGTGCATGCCATGTTTTTCCTTGAACTGATGTCTTGTTGTTAAGTCACCAAATACTTAAGAGAAATTATGCCAGAAGTGCAAGTAAATTCTGAATATTAATGAGGTGTAATTTCTGTCTACTGGCGAGGACACTGGAGCACACTGCGGCGAAGGCTAATTAGAAAAAACATGATAAGTTATGGTCTGATGGGTTTTCAGCCCCCACAGTGCTGACAGTATAATTCTTACTTACCAGTCATCTCCAGATGCATGCATATCTTTGGCTTTGAAGAAATACTTGTCACACTCACAGAATGCTTATGTTGCTTCACCACATTACACCCCATATGTTACACTCCTGTTAATATTGTTTTTTTTTTTACATGTTAATTGTCAGCCCTTTATTATCTATTCTTGACAGCACCCCCAAGTTTATGTAACATATTAAACACTTTATGATCTGCTGGGGGAAATTAAATCAAAGCTGTGGGGAAAAACAAGGAGGATGTTAGGCACTGAAAGGAGAGAGTGACTAATATTCATGGTACATCACTCGCTCAGCATATGAGGAACTTCTGCCATGGTAACATAAGCCTCGACTAAGGCCTCCAGATTATGTGAAAGGACACGGAGCCTGAATCTTTCATTAAAAGGAAGCCTTAATTCATTATTTAAAAGGTGTTATTATCTGCCTCAGCTCACAGGCTAAATGCCAACTGGCAAGTCCAAGGCCAATTTAAACGAGCTAAATTCCACTCCCATCTGGCCGCTGCATCTTCCTACTCTTCCCAACGAGTGGGTGGCAAAACTGGATAATGCCGTCAGCCTGTGAGGCGCAGACTGTCCTCCGCTCTGTCTTTCATGTCCCCTCAGAGCACCTCCACTTACCTGCACAGAGGCCTTGGTTGCAGTAATATGCAGACCTTCCATACAGCCACAGGTAGCAGCATCAATAATGGAAACTCCATGGTAGATAGATTGGTCAGGGTATCATAAAGAAACTATATTTTATATGTCCCTGGTGGGGATGTACCATATCAAGAGAAGTTGGAAATAGCTTATAAAAGAAGTTGAATGCCAAGCATCTTAACAGAAGTGGTAAAAAAAAAAGGCTGAGAGCGCTTTTCATTAAAAATTTTCCATTTTAATAAAATCAAAGGTTTAGAGGTAGAAGTGATATTAGCTCTAGCAGGAGAGAGAATAAAAAGGTGACAATTTTTTTTTTCTTTTGCCTCTAATGTGCATAATGTATTCGTGGATCTCTGTGCTTTTAGTTCATTTAATAATTTTGGAGAGGAAGGTTAGAATTTCATACCCCTCACTCGCTCCTTTAACCTGCTACCCTGAAGAGGAGGTGAACAATATCCCATTGTGGGTCAGTAAAGCATATTTCTATTCCAGTCTATTATTCTAAACAGATACATTGCTTGGCAAAATGTACTGATATCCCTTTGGTGACAGGACAGCAGCAAACCATAATACTTAAGTGGTTTACTTAATTGTAAACCACAGCTTTACCATTAAGAAAAAAGGCAAAGGCTGTGTTATTATTAATATAACATATGGTATAATGGTATGTCATACTAATAAATGTATATATTTCCATATGTAAGGTAACACCAACAAAGAAAGCAAAAGAAAATTATTGTATATGGCTATATGTATCTTATGCATATTAGATACCAAGTTAAACAAAATGCTATTCAATTTGCTATAAATTGTCTATTAAACCAGTCTGCTGGTAAAGTTTCTTCAGAGGGAGACGGGGCCCAAAACAAGTGAACTTTGTGAGCATGTGAAGTTTTGTTTGATTTCACATCAAAAGACGTTTCTCTCAATAACATTTGCAAAAGGTCAGTTTAAGTTCATCAGCGTATCTGTGCTGGAGATATTCTGAGAAATGAACATTGCGCATGCTGTTGTGACTGCACAAGGCCAAAAGAGTCATTCTTGCTTTACATAAATTACATTACATACATACATTATATTCACGCAAAATAAATGGTTTTGTACTTTCCCAGAGACATGAGAAGCATAATCATGTCACCTACTTTGAGATTCCATGTTCGCCGTGAATGAATAGCGCCGCTTTTATAGCCCGTCAAATAGAAAGCATCATTACACACAGATCAGACTGCTGACGGATCATTTGAATAAAGTACTAGGTTTCATTATTATCTCTTTCATTCATTATTGACTGGTAGGGTGGCTCTGTTCCCATTACAGAAGGATAACACTTCACTGTATGAAACCCTTCATTTAGCAGCCTGGGTTTGGCATAACACTGTGTGCTGTCTCCGAGGAAGAAGCCATTATCTGCAGAGCAGAAATCCTCCCAACATAGAAAGCCCAGAGCTTTATAACAAACAAAAACAGTTTCTCCCCCTTTTACTTAATTTTCCAAATGACTTAGCGAATAAATCTCTGCTGAGGAATAAACCAGCCTCCACAGCTACTTATCGAGGGATTTGTGTAGCTCTGAGCGCTAAATAGCAAACAAAGCCAGGGGGGAAAAAAATAGCCAGCACAAATATCATCTGTTGAAATTAGCCTTTAAGTGAATTTTGACCGCAGTACGCATACTCAATAAAAAAAATGTAAAAAACTGTCAGTTTGTTCCAATCTGCTACAGACAGAACATTGTCAAGCTGATGGAAATTTCTGAATTAGAGAATTTGGCACTCTTCACCAGTAAACCTTCCCTAGTGAGCAATGTGATCCCTTGTTACACTAATGTACAAAATAACTCCCTACTTGGCCAGATGTCCCACTATCCAGCACTATGTGTTAATTATCATGTATGAATGCAACTAGACATTCCCACTTGCAGATCCTTGAGCTGTCTCAACAATCTAAATTCATAATGTGGGGGGGAACGGTATGTGGAACGGTAGCAGATTTTTCTGTAGCGAATGTTCTCAGTGCCAGTTATCCCAAAGTAAGCAGGACGGGGTCAACCACAGGTCATTGCTGCTGAAGCAGTTTTTTTTTTCCCCCCTTTTTTTTCCTTCTCTTCATTTTGAACAAGATCAATACTGAATGGATGGCTTCACCCAATGCCATCCATTATATTAGGATAAATTTCACACAAATGTTGGTGGAGAAATGCAGTCAAGACTGGAGTCAATACTGCCGTGAATAATCTCCTGATTATTCAGGTCTGACGTGAAGTTTGAAATAAAGATGAAGGTTGGCACCTGGAAGAACAGGATTAGAGTAACTGGAGGACTGTTTTACTGTTTTACCAAAAAATAATATTCAATAAAGACTAACATTTTGAACAATCACTTAAGAGAAGGTTAACTTGAGTTACTCCATGCTTACCTACAGATCTATTTGGCACCAAGATATTGCAGATTCATTAAATGTGTATTAACTCCAAGAAAGTCCTTTGGTCCAAACCAAAAGCAGATTTGATTTTTTTCTTTTTCTGTTTAGTGCCGTTTTCTTTCACATTGTGCTTTTTTGCAAGCAGATTATAATTTGTAAACAAGCCACTTGGGTGACAATCATCAATCCATTAAACAGAGATGACAAAAGTGAACAAACTTTCTGGATCTGTATTTCTGTTGTGTACATTTGCGCTGTAATTATAACTCCAATACCATTTTGAATATCAAGAGCAACTCATTCAATGCCGGTTTTATCAGATATTTCTAATTTTGAAATGGCATCAGCCAATGCATGCTGCAAGCTGAATGAGATGAGATGCTCTGTGTGTCCCGACCCACAGTAGCAGCATTCTGGGTATTGCACGATTTCAGTGCAGTAAGTACATGCAGCAGCAGTGTTGGCAACACGGAAGGTTCATTTTTAACATGATGCCCAGCAACGGTAGCAGCTGTTTCAATTGCCTAACCAATCAATTCACTACAGAGCAAACTTCAACACTAACACTTAATTCGTAAACAGCTAACCCAAGAATCATTTTAAGTTTTCTTGGGGGCACTATAGTGAAGGTCTTTTATTAATCCTCTTGAAAAGGATGTGAGAACCAGAGGATGCTACAATATGAATTATTTAATTATTAAAAACACAAAATACACAGTAGGCACAGTTCAAACTGCATCTGGCCACAAGGTCGTGAAAGCTTTTTCAAATTTTTTTCTCAGAAGCTTTACTTCCTTTCTGTGAGTGGAATAGTAGATTTCCTGTCTGTTTTTTTTTTTTTTTTCTCAGGGAGTAATCAGAGGCAAAATCAAATCAGCAGTATAATTAGCTTAATTAAAAAACCATGGAGAAGGCAATATTTTGGATGCCACAATTCACAAAGCACAGTCCCTGGGTGGTAATTACATATATACACTCCCAGCTTGAGCTTTGTTCAAGGTTTTGCTAAACTAGCCTTGAATTGTGTAAGAGTATTTTTGTGCATGCAGAAGGGACATAATTGGCTTTAGAGTTGAAAAAAACTGCATTTCAAGCTGACATAAGTTATAAATTAGTAATGCAGGGAAACATGGAGGAGTCTTTATCTTCACATTTAACCTCTGCAGTAAATCTATGCCTAAGTGAATATAGTAAGTATTTTTCACATGAATTTTGATTGTCTTAGTTTTTCTCCAGATGCATCTTCAATCTTCAAGCATGTAAGAAAAAAAAATAGCCCACCACATTACATTTTACATTTCAGAGTTGCTTATTTTAGTTGTCTGTTTTCAAAACATGCTTTAAGATTTGGACTGACAAACGAGTTCAAGGGGTGCTCTGTGAGACAGAAGCTCAGCTGAAAACTGCAGCTGGAGAAAAAGGCAGTGCTTTAGGCGCCCCCTGAATAGCTAGCACATTCAAGGATTTCTCAAACATGCATGAAAGAATCAAAGCAACACTTCAGGTATGAGTTTGGTGAGGGAATAACATTGTTACATGATATAGAGCTTATGGCCCCCCTTTAAGGAGTAGCTGAGACTAGTCTATTCAGAATGGCTTTTAAAGACTTTCATGCTGTATAATGTTACATGTGTTCTGTTTATCTTCTCTTTTAAATTTTAGCCTATGCTTTTTTGTATGCTAGTTTTTATTGTAATGCACTTTGTGGTTTAAGGTTATTTAGTAATGGACACTACTGCTCCACTGCTGGCTTTATTCTCAGCAGTGCATGGTGTCCATTTTAAATGGACCATTAATTAACTGCAGTTTCCTCCCAACCACAAACATAAAAAAAATAAATAAAAACCTTAACATCAAATAATATTAGAACTTATCTATGAAATTATATCACTAATATGTGTTTACATGTAAGTACGGCATACTGCGGAACTACTGGCGTTTTTGTGAACGTGCCCCGGCTGATCAGTAGGTGGCAGTGTATGGAGTAAGAGACTAGAAATACCATCAGCATCCAACACTTAGGACCAGAGTAGCTGTCCAACGACGTGACCACTGTGCAGAGAAGGAATGTTGTTATTCTACAACACATATTTTCCTAAACTGCATCAAAACGTGATTAACAATGTTATAATATCTGCTATATGTGATATATTTTGAGTTCATATCCCACATGTTGAATAGATTATATAAAGATAACCTTGATGCATTATTATGCCAGTCTAACTCATTCTTTCTGGTCTTCAAGTACTCCAGACACTGCATATGAGGTGAAATGCTCATTTCCCACTGCACTGTGAACCTCTCCACAGTATCAGGAGTACACTTGTGAGCAGACATGGTGTGATGCTGATAAGATTTGTGCTCCAGTCATGCCCCTTTGGTGCACTTGGGTCTAGCTGAAGAGGCACACTCATGCACTATTATAGAATCATTTACATTCTATTGAACTCAGCTTGCTTCACAACATGGCATAGATCATCTCTGAGGAGAAATATAAATTCAGATATCGGAAAAGGAGTGATCCATCCCCTTCCTGCAAATTAAAATTCCTCCGCTAGTCAGACCTGGTAAAATACATCACACTTTGAGGGTAGCTTTCATCAAACTAAAGTCAGTTATCTCATGACCCAAATGCTGCAAATAGTTTTGGAGATATTATTGTTTTAAAAGGAAGGAGGGTAAAAAGTCAACTCTAGTAGGAATTTTCCCAGTGCAGACTCTTTTCTGACTTTTAATTTTACAGCAAAAAAAATAAAAAAGGCCCCATTAAAACTCAAGAAGAAGCTCTGCTCGAGCAATTTCATAAAGTATGCCAACTTTTTCTCGCAAAATACTTTTTACCGTCTTTGCCAAGGGGGCCACATTTTGTTCCCCTGAGACGAAACGGGAACATGGTAAATTCCTTTTCCACATTAAGAATCCAGCTTGTTTTCTAGCTTGTGTTTGGCTGTGTTAGATCCATTTGATCCCTTTTTATGGAAATCAGGATTCTTGTCTGCAGTAGAAAGGGTGAACTGGAGGACGGCTCTTATTTCCAAGCTGAGGCAATTAAATGGTTTGTAAAAGCCAAAGCTGGTATTTATTATGCTCATTGCCCTCATATTTTAAAACTGTGTTATGATAGAGGAAGAAGCAATGCTAAGTCAAAGGAACTTGAATATTTGCTAATTAGGAATGATTTTTTTTTCTTTTATTTCATCAAAGTAATTTCATCAGTCAGTCAACAACTGACTGATGAAATTACTTTGACAAGTGATATGGACAGATTTAATAAAGAAAATGCACTTAAACACTGTAAATCTATCCATCTTTTCTTTAAAAACACATCCTATAACTCAGTGGTGTGCTATAAAAGCAGTGTTCCCTGTGTTCTTAGACATTACCCTGAGAAATCTCATTAAGTCCCAGTCAATTATCATCACATTGCATTTGGGGAAAAGCGAGACACAGGTAGATAGTATCAATACTGGAATTGCTTTAGGACTGGCTCCTCATTCACTTAACAAGTGAGTGATCCCAATGCATTTTAGATGCTGTAATTAATCATTTACATACTCTGAGCGCCACCTGATAGGTCATCCTGCTGGGCTTCGCTCATGCTCTTCTCATTAAAATGCTAATTTAAACCGCTGACCCGCCCTGCTGCTAAGGAAGACTCCTCGTAATGACTTTCCATCCGGCGTCTTCGTGCCCTCTTAAGACCCCCATAACGGCAGGTGCTGTGGGACGAAAACAGGAAAACTTTCCCATCACACAGAAGCCCTCCAAGTGTGTAGATATTCATTTATTCCGATGTGCTGCTGTGCAGAAGCAGGCCTTATTACCCAAATGTTATTTTTATTTTAAATAGCAATTTCCGCTCGCCTTGTCTAACATATATTGGATGACGATATAGATTGAAAAGGTGAAGTACAAGATATTATGAACTGCTCAGAAAAATGTCAGCTCATTGAGACAGCACGAAAAAAAACAAAAAAAAAAAAAAACATCAAGATATCTTTTGGGTATGATGGAAGAAATAATGTAAAATATTATTACTCTTATAACCAATTAAAGATGTTGATATTGAAAATGTTACAATTTTCATTGTCAAATTTTTATTTCTTTTAGAATGTGCAATCCTGACTGAAGTTATATTGCGTATTACACTTTTTCTTTTGGCATGCATGATAAAAATAACATAAGGTAGTTCACAAAATAACAAATTATGCATTGACACATTAAAATAATAGTACCTGTATACAAAAACTATCACTACTGATACACTTGTTCAGTTTTTCTGTGTAAATTTCAATATTTTAATGTAATAATTGATGTGATTTTCTAGACAGAAGCAAACTTCACAAATTAGTTTCTTTACATCTAATGTCCTGTAAATTTTTTCTCTGTGAAAAATCTGCTTGGCAGAGAGTACATGCGGACATCTTGGACTTTTGAGTAAAACAGTTGCATGTTACTTTTAGCTCTTAGGTTGTTTCCGCAGAGCACATCAGATAAAAATAGGATTCAATACAACAGGAAAAGGAAAGCAGCGACTTTTGTAAAGTTATGGTGGTCACAGAAGAACTGTGCAGGAAAATTATTAATTTTAAAGTATAAGATTAGTATAAACCTTCAAGAAGCTTTGAGGGAAAAAAAAAACTAATTTACCGTATTCTAACGGTGTCCTAATTTATAGCTAGCAACAACATAAGAGACATTCATCCTGAAACATAGTTTCAAGAGCAAATATTAGTTTTTCACTCTGATGGTAACTACTTTTAGAAAGTAGTTCTCTGAAGAGTTATTAAACCATGCTCAATAAGATTTCAAAAAGGCTTCCTGTAGGCATTCTATTAAAATAACCTGGAATTTTTGAAGGCAAAAATTATCCACAAAATGAGACTAAAATATGAAAGATGATGGATATCAAAGGGCAATGTGATAACAGTGTTATTTTGACCGTATACTGCCTGCAAGCAATGCGTGTAAGAGCACACATGAACGGGCGGCTGCACAGTCAACCAAGCATGCTGGCATCACAAGCCAGGCAGAGTCTTCCAGTGACTGGTAGGGACACGGCTATATAGACTAAACATATTCTCACACATTCACAGTTCAGTACATTCCCAAAAACTGTTGTTTACACTGGAATGCTTTTTTTTTTCTTAAAGGAAAGACCTTTACAAGTTTATAGATTTATATACTTTTGCACTTTTTTTTATGAAATAATGCATCTCCATCCTGTTCCCAAATATTCACAGCATGAACTTAAAGATAAATGACATTCTAAACACCTCGGCGTGAACAAAACTGGATTTGGAGAAGGAGAACTGCGTCCTTAATATATCCAGCAGTTATTAGGACGCAGCCCTCTGCTGGTCCTTATGGAAAACCGAGAGCGGCAGACATACCAGCGCCCTGTAGCCCGGTGCAGCTGATATATGTAAGTTTCCGGGGAGGAGGAGGGGGTTAATAAAATTTTAAGGTACGGTTTATAGTATGGTGCGCCCATAGTACAGAAAATACGGTAATTGGTCTTAAAAGATTTTTTGAAAACAAATTAATTATCTGCAAATAATGCCATCTTTGAGTGTCTTTGCTGTAGTAGTGACTAGCGGTATAATCATGTAATTTTCTTATCACTAGATGGCAGTAGGTACAGAGCATTTTACATTAAAACAAGAGAATTAGTGATGCATGAATGCTACTTCATTCATGCATCACACACGACAGTGTTGTGGCACTGTTCAGGTGTATTTTTGAAGTGGACATGTTAAGTGCAATTTGAAATAAGAAATGTAAAATATGATAAAAATAATTATTTGTGTTTATTTGATTCCTATTCAAGACACTTTGATAAGAATGACTATATGCAATATAGGCGGCTACAGAGTATCTTTGTTAACATTTTTGATTGGTGGTGTGCCTCGTGATTTTTTCAATTAAAACAGCGTACCTTGGCTCAAAAAAGGTTGAAAAACACTGAGCTAGAGAACATCAACAGATATCTAAACCCCAGAGACTTTTGACAGATATCTTTAAGATGTTGTTTCAGGGATGGCTTCCCACACCAAGAAAGATACGTCATGAGTAATAACAGCAGTGACATACGTGATGTTGCTCAAAGGTGACTTACATCATATTGATGCATACAAATTATGACTCTGGTTATTGAGACACTTAAATGGTAGATTAAATCCATTATCAATTTAGACCTTGTCCAGATTTCAGCTCACTGTAAAGTTAATGTTGCAAGAAACTTTATAAATCAATCACAAGAAGACACAAAATGGGTTCACAGTAAAAGCAGATAAAACAAACACATACAAAAGGATAAATAAGATAACTTTATGATGATGATGATGTAAAGAAAAAAATAAAACCATGTATAATTTATTTCACTTCACAGTTAACATAACTTAAAATGTGCTGTATGTTAATTTGTCTCATAAAATTCTAACTAAAACCATTAACATTTGTGGTCATTACGTGAATGCTTCTGTGAGGAAAATGATAATCCAATATATTATAAAGTGGCATACAAAGTTCTAAATATTTATGTTGTTTTAGCTGTAATTGTTATGTTTTCTGAATCTAAACTGTCAACATATCCATTTACTATTTTTGTATTAGACACAATGACAGCTTCTTTCCAATTACTGGCAACAACCTAGACAGCGGGATCACAATTAATATGTTTCAGTGTATATCAGTCTCATTAAGCCTAAAGATTCACTGCCACAGCAGCAGACGGGATGAGTCACAAATTTTAATGGGTGCCAAATCAGATGCATAAACAAAAGATCCCAAACTATGCTGTGTCATAAAGACAGAATACAGTCCAGCATTCAAAAAATGTGTACAAAAAGTATTGTAAAATATTTTTTAAGAAGTTATCTTGTCTGATTAAAATTAGACCAGGGTGGAGCTCATTTATTTTGGTAGCAGTAAGACCTCTGCTTTCTTTTGTTCAGCGTTTAAAAATAGGTTTTCATTAATGCCATCCACGACAACATTAACCACGTCAAACCTCCAATGGAGTCAAGATGAGGAGTGAACAGCATGCTTCATTCACAAAATAAACTCTCAGTGATTATTGATCAAGTTCATCTCCAACAAAGAAACAGCAGCTACAATTCCAGGCCTCAATCAGGCTACAGTTTTGCTTTGTTTTTGTTTTTTTTCAGAGAGGAATCAAATAAATAGAACAAACTGATTGGAAGTGATAAGTCACATTATTAGATGGGCTTGTGCCAGTCTTTCCTGCTTCTATATGAAACGTTGCCTCCAGGTCAGCTTTTACAGTGCTTTAGCAAACCGTAAGTCAGACACAACATAAAATGGAGCTGTACACTAATGAAAGTTTGTTTTTTTTTAAGAGTGAATGTGTGAAATAATTCCCAGATTCCCAGTAATTCCTCTGGAACCCCTTATGTTTATGTTCGGGTTCCAGAGTGTTTCTTTTCCCCAGAATTTAATCTCCCGGAGCATTTTAATCCACCTAGGCTCCTTGGGTTCAAATCTTAGGCATTTCATTGATTTCAACCCCGGACACTAAGTGAGCTCTCTTCCTTTAGGAATACTGCTGCAATCTGGGAAAACAGAACTCCACCTAAAGCAACAGACTGGTTCAAAATGGCAAGAAAAACACTGAAATCAGATCAATGCAGCATTAATATCAAATTGTCTCAAAGTGGTTAGAGTTCAAGTCCATCCATCCAATATTTTTAGAAATGTTTAACTACAATGGATCTTAAATCCCCTACATGGATCCTGGTTTCAAGTGTGTGTACCAGAGAGGACAAAAGTAATTACAATTTATAACACATGCAGGGTCACTATCAAAACTTTATAGAAAGGTTAAAAACTTTAAATGAACTTTGCAGATGGATAGTTATAGTGGGGGAGTATCGAAAATGAGATTACAACCTGAGATCTAAAGGCAATTTATCACTTACTCAATTGTGGTTAACCTAAACAAAAATCCATTTTAAGACACTGTAATAAACCCAAGACCTTTAATAATGCAAACCAGACAGATAAGCCTCTTAAAACTAATCAAATGGACCAGCAACTGCAGAGTGACTCCTCTATTTAAACTTTGAATAATGATACACTCTGCTGAGGGATTATGATTGTTTAAATTTGCATCTCACGCCTTAAAAGCTGTGAAACATTTTAAAATAATTTGAGTTAAATCCACAACTTTTCTGTGAATGACTGTGGTTCAGTGGGTAGAGTAGTTGCCTTGCAATTGGAAGGTTGTAGATTTGATTCCAGCCTACACATGTCGATGTGACCCTTAAGGGCACTTAACCCCGAGTTGCCTACTGATCAGTGCATAAATTTATTTGTGAATGTGGCTCTGGAATAAAGTGCTTTGAGTGGTCAGTAGGGCTGTGTAATAATATCGATTTTGCGATATATATCAATATTTTCTTTCCTAGAAAAAAATCGATATTCATCCGCAAGTATCGTAACATCCAACTGTCACCTTGCTCACTCACTGCTTGCTTTGCCGGGAGAGTGATTAGGTCATCAGGCTCAGAGTGATTCCTTCAGATGTTAAGTGTCAAGGTTAAAAAGGTATCAAACTATTCAGAGCAGTGTACTTGGTGCACTTTATTTACTTTATAAATGCATGTAAGCTACAGTTTGTACTGTTTCAATTAAAAGAAACATGTTTTCTCACCACTTCTTTGATTCATTTTGTCCAGCTGTCGACTTTAAGTCTGTGTCCATGTCCAACCAGAGCCAGGTATTGTGTAGTTGGTGCTTTTAATCAATTTTCAGTTAAATTAATTCAATCCAACTCTATAACAGTCACAAAATGTCACCAAAATCACTCTGTCCCTCTAAAATCTTTCAGAAAATCGCAAAAGTGTATTGAACTGTATCGTTTGCTGAATATCGCAATATATACCGTATTGTGAGCAGAATATTGTGTTTCGTATCGTATCGTGAGATTATTGTATCACTACAGCCCTAGTGGTCAGTATGACTGGTAAAGGGCTACACAAGTTTAGTTCATTTGCTATAAAACTGGATTTGAATTCAAACTTACTTTATTTGCCTACAAAGTCCAAGCTCTATTTGATTTAATTAGTATTATAAATGTATTTGTGATATTAACACTGTAAAAAGCTGCTATGAGTGACTGGGTTTAAGTGTTGTGTTTGTCAAGGTAAGTATTAATGATTCCTGTTTATCTTTTAAAGTTTACATACAATATTAACTGGGGAATGACTGAAGTACAATGTATTTAATACTCAACCAAGAAATGCTTAGCATCCTGAAACCACAAAAATCCATATAACTCAGTGTCAATGCAAAAAAAAAACAAAAAAAAAAAAACACTTATTTTTTCCTATGGTATATCCACCATAGTTGCAGGTAACCTGATTTGGCCTTGGCCTTTTCAGATAAAATAATCAAGGTAAAAACAATGGCAACACAAAACTAGCCTATTTTAGCAAAGTGCATGGAGTTGGGCTTAAGTTCCTCCAATTGAGGCTGATGGTTGTATCAGTGAGATAAGCTGCAACTAGCAATCCACTGTAAGTCCACCAACAATAAACTAATCTTTTGGATTTGATGACATGCTGCTATGGAGCTGCATTAAAGTCTGTACATTCCTGTGCTTTTCCAGGTCTCATAGATGTTTGGAAACTTTCCCAGTGGACTTGTAGTCAGCTATCGGGGGGGATTAATAGCACTTTGACAGAACAGGTAGCTTCTGCCAAGTAACAGTCGTAGCACAGAAGTTGCTTGTTGACTAAATAGCCACAAAAACAACCATTATCATTTGTGAAAGTCTGGACATGTATTGATAATATGGTTTTGTATCATGCAAATGTAGACAGTTTGCGTTTGAGTTGTTTCTAACTGCTAAAATCAGCTGAAACAAGTCAATCTACTCAAATGGTTTATTCACTTCCAGATCAGTGACCTTACATCTTTCTAGAATAAATAAGACAAAAATATTTAAACTACTCCTTTAAAATAACTAGAAACATATCATTCTCATAATGGCTTTTGTAATAATATCAAACATGTGTGAAATATAAACACAACCATATTTATATTTCAGAACTCCAGTTTGCTGGGGAGGGTTTTTCCATTGTTTTGCTTTTGCTGAGAAGAACTTGAGCAAAAAAAAACATAGTTAAGTTTAAAATAAGCCAGAGCAGCGATTTAATCTTCCAACTTCTGTGGAGACATCTGAACAGCTGCTGCTTATGCTCTGTTGTCAAGATGCACTTCATTCACGGCACCTCCGGAATTGCTTTTCTCATTCTTCACCGACACTGAAGCAAGTGGAAATTTCTTTTTCTGTTTACCAGCTTCAACTTCTGGCAGAGTCATGCAAAACCTACCTATATAAAATCTACCTATCTTTAATGAAACTTCTGTAGATGCAGAGGATAAAGAAGGAATCTATTCATTTTTGATGCTGATCTGAATCCTGTTCATTAATGTTACAGGATGGGGTTGTGGCCTTGGCAGGCATTGTGTCACTTTTATTCAAACCTTTCTGCTTTTATCTCAGTGTAGCAGCATTTGGGTCTTTTTGATTAAGCTAAATTAAACCTCACACAAAATCATTTGGATTAAAGTGAAATAGAATATATATATTTTTTTACAATCTTTTCATAAAAACCGAGGGAAAGATGCCTTATTTGTACCAAGCACAAGGTGCAGCTCAGCCACAGTGTGGATCCAATTAGAAATCTAAGCCAAAGCAGCACAAAAGGAACTGAATCAATAGTACAAACGTCAAGATAGACCAAAGCCAATCTAAAAATCCCCTCCATCTCCCACATAAAGGATAAGAATTTTTCATTGTCTCCCTGGAACTTTACTTATTGTCCTTTTAACTTTAGTAAGCCTGATAAAGCAGGCGTGATTTATCACTGGTCAACAGAGAGGCTACTGATCGCTGAAAGAGGTTTGTGTTTATGCATTATTCAAAACTTTTTCTAATCTGAGAATTTCATATTATAGACGGGGATGTTCTTTCTTCCAAAGGCTTACTGAAGCGCCTTCTGATTTCCAAACAGCATTACCTTTTCAGTGCATACGTGTCACCCGCAAACCTTCCTAATAAAAGGCTTATGAGAATTCTCTGAGATTCATATAAAATATTTTCAAGCTGATTAAAATACATCATGGTACCTTCCCTGTGTTTGTCTATCTATCCATAGATGGTCTCTTAAAGCACAACACCACAACAATATCCTTAAGCTTAATGCATTTGCACACAATAATCAAGATGTAAAATGTTTATCTCTGCTTGACATTTTAATAGTTTCCATCTCAAACATCTTCTTTGATTGTTCCAATAGCGTGTTCAGTTTTATCAATAGGGAAGTCCAATCAATCAGGCTTCATTATTAGAGGGTTGCTGTAGTTGCAAGGGAGCATCCATTCAGCTGCAACAGAGTCAGAGGAGCCAAGTGTAAATGAGGTGAGTAATTAAAGAGGGGGTTATTAAGCCTGCTGACCCCTCTGGCCCTCATGAGCAGAGAGAAATGGACCACGAAGCCACATTGCGCCAAGACGACTCATTAGATGCAGTTGGTCACACATGGTGGCCTCACCCATTCTTTATGCTCCCTTTGCTCTGCTCCCTGGATATTCATCGCACCAAAAACAGTTTACTCTGGTAGATGGTAGTTTGTTTAAAACGCACCGCTGCAAATATCACATATAAACTACAGATCTACTGTAAAAAAAAAAATAAAATAAAAATCTGCTTTAATTGGACAGGATACGTTTAAAAACAACTGATTGCACAAATACAAACTGAAGTTTCTGGAAATCCAAGTAAGCTGTTTCCACTGTAATTTTTTTTTTCTTTTATCAATTTCTGTAAATACAATATATTTTGCTGACAGAGCTACATCTTCCTTTGTGGAAATGTAATGTGCTGACCCTTTTTACTGTCTTCACCATATCTACATTTTGTTCTTTGCTATTCTTCACATTATACTGTACATTAATCTAGAAATTAAAGCAATTAGACCTCAATGTAGGAAGTTAGAACTCAAAATCCCCTAAACTGCCAATTTCACCAAATTTCATAAACAGGGCAGCTACATTGGATTATGAACTGAAGGCCACATACCAAGGTGTACTATTATATTGTAATTCCTACTTTGTATATCCATCCATCCATCCGTCCCTAGTGGGGTCAGGAGGGGTGCTGGTGCCCATCTCCAGTGAACGTTTTGGGCGAGAGGCGGGGTTCACCCTGGACATGTCGTCAGTCCATCGCAGGGCAACTTTGTAGAGGCATTGCTTTGCAATTTATCTGACTGTGATTGATGGATGAACGGATGTACAGATGGACGGCTCAGATAAAGTTCAACATACTAACTACAATTTTTCTGGTTAGAGTTGCAACAAAATCAGAGCAAATGAAAGACATATTTAAAGGCCTTTAGGATTTGGCACAGAAAAGATGAGCCAGAGTTTCAAATAAATCATCTGCCACAGATAAGTTCCCCTCCCTTTGGATATTGACACAGAGTGTGAGATAGAGTTCAATAATCCAAAATGCTGTATTGTCCCAATGGCAGCCGACTATGCTGATGAAAAATATTTTGAACATTTCACCCTCATTAACTCTGAGCTCTGGCTTTTAGCAAAACATTCATCAAATGACTTGGGGTGTGTGTAATTACAGAGCAAGTGTAAGTACCTTGTGATTTGTACTTTCTGAAATAATAGAAGCTTTTACCTCACTTTGATGCAACATAAAATGCAGTTTCTGGCAGAAATAAACCACTGCAAAACAACTTATTCTGCAAACCAGCATCATGTCAGTGACTTAACCCAGAGAATACCAATCAGAAATAATAAGCACTTTATTCAATCACTTTCTGTCCCCAGCTTGTCCTGAGATCTCAAAATAGAAGCATCCTTGCACATGTTATCCCATGGTCATCACCTGTACTACAGAGCAGCATCGGTCTCTAGAGTGTAAACAGTCGATTCTACCTAATTGCCTGTTCAAATTTGTACATGGCAATCATCTCTCTGATGAGCTGATTGGCACAGAGTCAATCCTAACCTGGGATGATGTGCTGAAAAGCAGTCAGCTCACTGCTTTCCAGGAAAATGGCTTCTCCTTTATGGCATGTCTGCTTTAAAATTTTGAAACTACAAATTGGGAATCTGTAATGCCATCTTGGAGGAGCTTATTATCTGCAGTGTCACTTTTCTTGAAGGCATTGAACCGTGAGAGCTGAAAATATATAAAAAGTGTTTATTTTCATACGGGTATTTGTGAGCCAAAATCTAATTTCTAGTGTAGGAAGAGCAGGAAGAGTATTTTGAGCCGCTGAGATTTCCATGAAACCAATCTATGAATAACAAAGTAAGAATACACCCACATCCTCTCCTCACTGTATGATTCCATCAGTTATTAAATATGGAGAAAAATAGTTTTAACACCCCAGTACTGACAAGAAAATCTTTGTGCAGTTTTCTCGCCCACACTCAAACTATTTCTGTCAAAGGTGGATAATCCATAGCAGTGGCACACATCCAGGTAGAATAGTAATGTCAAACAATATTTGTCCTAATTAGGAACACCTGTGGTGATAAGGAGTCATTGCTTTGGTGTTATAATTCAATGAAATCATAGGTTGAAAATGCTAAATTGACAGGTGAACCAAAAACATCAACATAAAATGTCACAATGGGTAAGTACAACCAAACAAGGGAGAAAATATACACATTTTTAAACTTATGTTTAAAAATAAGTTTAAAAGAAATATGCTTTACTCTTATATTTGATTAAATTAACTATCAAATTAATGTGAATGTGTTGTTTTAAAGAGTTGTGTTTAGTTCTTTTTTTTCTTTCTTTCTTTTCTTTTTTTTTTAGAGTTTTTAGAGCAGGGACACCATAAGCATCAGATGTCAAAAATTTTGAACAACTTTGCCATCTTTTGATATCGGAGATGTGGCGTTCTACCCAGTGAAGAACAGACCAGAAAGCATTACAAGGAAACAAAATAAACAAAATAAAACAAAAACTGAAAAAAACATTTTTCAGTTTCACTCCAAATGCCTGTTCTATTGCTTATTGGTATAGCCATAAATGATACTTGAAACCCCCTACAGAGTCCACAATGTGAACTATGGGAGAATATATTGTACACCATTCATGGCTGACAGTGATATTTGATTCAGAATTTATTTTTTTATCAACATTTAAATGGTTGTTTCAATGTTTCTGAGGAGCCTAGATTTTCTTTTGACCATGGCTAGTAAAAGATCTTAGATTCATACAACATAAATTGCATTCTTCTACACTCTATACAGAAAAGACGCAAGTCTAAGAAAACCAGTGCAAATTAATGAAATCCAATCAATGGCCTTCAAAATGTTTACAATAAATAGTAAACTAATTGAATTTTACTGACCGCACAAAGTGCTTTACACAAGAGCCACATTTACCTAGCAGCTCTCATAAACACATTCATATACAGATACACAGAATGATAAGTTCCTTGCCCAGAGCCACATACACATGTAGCAGAAGCGGATGCTGGATTTGAACTTTCAATCTTCTGATTGCAAGATGGGACATAGTCACCCCAAATTATTGCACAAACAAGCATCTCTTCATTGGAAATAGCAAAGAGGTTTCTTATGTCATTTACAATGTTATTGAAGCAAGCCATGCTTCAGTAACCATGAATCAATATTTATCTTGATTCAACATAAATATTTAAACTTCTAAATCTTTTGGGTGGGCACTGTTAGGAGCATAACCCATAAGGGGGAGGTCATAATTTCACCATGAAGGGGCCACAGCCAGGCGCTCCTTGCTACATTTCTGATAAAAGAGTTAAAAGTACGGTCTGAAGATATTTCAGAGAGTTAAATACCACTCTCAGAGATCTCTAGAAAGATAATGTAATGAACTCAGCCACCTCTATAAACCCTCCCGGTGCAAGTATCCACCGCTGAAGAAAAAGCATGCATGAAGCTTTAAGCCAGTAAAATGTTTGGTGCTAAACATGTGGACAATCTTATGAAACAGAAAGAATAATGGTCTAACCAGATGAGATTAAAATTGAGCTCTTCGGATGTGATTGCACTCAGCATGTTTGGAAGGAGACACGGTACTAAAGATAAAGAAAACCACAATGAAAGAGATGAAAAAATAATGACACGGGGCTGTTTTCAGCATGGGATACTTCAGTGAACTGATCATGGGGAAATGCAACTGGACATTGCTGAGGATGCTGAAGCAGAGAAAGATTGTAAGGCAACGACCCAAACACACAGGCAACAAAACTCTCAATTGATTTCATTGAAGGAAAATAAAACGACTAGAATGTAGCCCAGCAAGTCACATGGCTTGATTCCAGTTTAAAATCTATATATAGGAGCTATATATAGAACTGAAGATCAAATACATAGAAGATTTCCTAGAACCTTAATTTAAATATCCTACTTAAGCAAATGATGAGAATATTT